>NC_090940.1:666901046-667201046 GCF_040938575.1 Ambystoma mexicanum | reverse complement strand
ATAGGCAAACCGGCTCTCCTCCTGCTTCTAGACCTCTCGGTGGCCTATGATTTGGTAGAGCATCAAACTCTATGCCACCATCTCACCGCCTCAGCCCACTTCTCTACCAAAGCATGTGACTGGATTTCCTCATTCCTTCAGGAGAGAGTAATGAAGGTCTTCTCGGACTCCGCTAACGCCACACCCAGCCCTATGAAATGTGGAGTCCCACAGGGCTCCTGCATAGCCCCCAAACTATACAACCTCTTCACAAGACCTCTGTTTAGGATACTAGACTCTCTGGGCATCTCATATACCAATTGTGCAGATGATACACAGGTTCTCATCCCCCTTTCGGGTGACTACACTACGGACCTGAACACCCTTAACAGTATCTACTCCACCATTCAATCCTGGATGGCTGAGAATTGGCTCTGCCTAAATAGTGATAAAACAGAACTCTTACTGGTCGGCTCTCCATCCACAGTGGGCAAACTTGATAAAAAAGTACCAATCCTTCACCATTGATAACATTCCCATCACAGTTTCTCAAACTATTAAAACACTGGGTGTATACCTCGAACCCAGCCTCACCATGGACATACAGGTCAATGTCGTTGACTCCTCCGGAGCATACCACTCCAAACTCATCAATGCCATCAGGCCCTTCCTATCCCAGCAAAACTGCATCTCAAAAGCCAGAGCCATCATCGGATCCAGACTGGGGTATTGTAATGCCCTGTTCATTGGAACCTCTCAATAAAACCTTGCCAAACTCCAGATTGCCCAAAATAATGCCTTACGGGCTGCTACAGGTATCTCGCACAAGGACCACATCTCAGGGGTCAGGAGGCAGGTACACTGGCTCCCCATCAAGGAAAGGGTGGTTTTCAAAACCTTGGCTCTCACACATAAATGTCTTCATGATCAGGCTCGTCCCTATCTTGCACAAAGGATCACCAAACAATCAGCGTCCAGACCCTCGAGGTCGGCCTATGCCAACCGCATCACGGTTCCTCACACGCGCAGAGTACATGCAGGAGGCACCAGCTTCCCCACTATGGCTGCAACCCCATTGAACAACCTCCCAGCTCAGATTAGAACAATCGACTCACACACAGCATTCCGCAAGGCCCTAAAAACCCAGCTCTTTATCTAAAGAGCATATCCCCATTAGATCTGTACTACGTTGTCACCATGTATATGAAATCTATCTGTTTTACATTCTGTTACCTGGATAAGAGTATGAGTGAACAACTGAAACATTTCAAAGTGTAACAACTGTAACCTAACAAATGTATCTAAGTGAATGGATCTAAGCATACTTTCTTTGGCCGCTTATTGTAACCCGCAAGCAAGCCTCCTTAAATTTCCATAAAGCGCCTTGTTGCCTGTGGACTGTAGTGCGCTCTACAAATATAATATAAAAAAATAAATACACGGAGGAGGGTTCCTACATACCTCGCAAATACAGAGGAGGGTTCATACATACCCTGCAATATACCAGCAAATACACGGAGGAGGTTTCCTACATACCTCGCAAATACAGAGGAGGGTTCATACATACCCTGCAGTATAACAGGAAATACACTGAGGAGGGTTCCTACATCCCCGAAAATATACAGAGGAGGGTTCATACATACCCTGCAGTATACCAGCAAATACACGGAGGAGGTTTCCTACATGCCTCGCAAATACAGAGGAGGGTTCATACATACCCCGCACTATACAAGCAAATACACAGAGGAGGTTTCCTACATACCCAGCGAATACACTGAGGAGGTTTCATAGATACCCTGCAATATACCAGCAAATACACAGAGGAGGGTTCATACATACCCAGCGAATACAGAGGAGGGTTCATACATACCCTGCAATATACCAGCAAATACACGGAGGAGGGTTCATACATACCTCGCAAATACAGAGGAGGGTTCATACATACCTCGCACTATACCAGCAAAGACACTGAGGAGGGTTCCTACATACGTCGCAAATACAGAAGAGGGTTCATACATACCCTATAATATACCAGCAAATACAACGAGGAGGGTTCCTACATACCTCGCAAATACAGAGGAGGGTTCATACATACCTCGCAATATGCCAGCAAATACACAGAGGAGGGTTCCTACATATGTCGCAAATACAGAGGAGGGTTCATACATACCTCACAATATGCCAGCAAATACACGGAGGAGGTTTCTTACATACCTCCAAATACAGAGGAGGGTTCATACATACCCTGCAGTATACCAGGAAATACACTGAGGAGGGTTCCTACATACCCCGAAAATATAGAGGAGGGTTTATACATACCCTGCAGTATACCAGCAAATACACGGAGGAGGTTTCCTACATACCTCGCAAATACAGAGGAGGGTTCATACATAACCCGCACTATACCAGCAAATGCACAGAGGAGGGTTCATACATACCCAGCGAATACACTGAGGAGGTTTCATAGATACCCTGCAATATACCAGCAAATACACAGAGGAGGGTTCATACATACCCAGCGAATACACTGAGGAGGTTTCATAGATACCCTGCAATATACCAGCAAATACACAGAGGAGGGTTCATACATACCCAGCGAATACACTGAGGAGGTTTCATAGATACCCTGCAATATACCAGCAAATACACAGAGGAGGGTTCCTACATACGTCGCAAATACAGAGGAGGGTTCATACATACCCTGCAATATACCAGCAAATACACAAAGGAGGGTTCATACATACCTCGCAAATACAGAGAAGGGTTCATACATACCTCGCAATATACCAGCAAATACACTGAGGAGGGTTCCTACATACGTCGCAAATACAGAAGAGGGTTCATACATACCCTACAATATACCAGCAAATACAACGAGGAGGGTTCCTACATACCTCGCAAATACAGAGGAGGGTTCATACATACCTCGCAATATGCCAGCAAATACACAGAGGAGGGTTCCTACATACGTCGCAAATACAGAGGAGGGTTCATACATACCTCGCAATATGCCAGCAAATACAACGAGGAGGGTTCCTAAATACCTCACAAATACAGAGGACGGTTCATACAAAGCCAGCAATATACCAGGAAAAACACAGAAGAGGGTTCATACATACCCTGCAATATACCAGCAAATACACTGAGGAGGGTTCACATATACACCGGCAAATACACTGAGGAGGGTTCATACACACCCTGCAATATGCCAGCAAATACACTGAGGAGGGTTCATATATACCCGGCAAATACAATGAGGAGGGTTCATACATGCCTCGCAATATACCAGCAAATACAATGAGGAGGGTTCATACATACCTGGCAAATACACTGAGGAGGGTTCATACATACCGTGCAATTTACCAGCAAATACACTGAGGACGGTTCATACATACCCTGCAATATACCAGAAAATACACTGAGGAGGGTTCATATATACCCGGCAAATACAATGAGGAGGGTTCATACATGCCTTGCAATATACCAGCAAATACACCAAGGAGGGTTCATACATACCCCGCAATATACCAGCAAATACACAGAGAAGGGTTCCTACATACCTCGCAAATACAGAGCAGGGTTCATACATACCCTGCAATATACCAGCAAATACACAGAGGAGGTTTCCTATATACCTCGCAAATACAGAGGAGGGTTCATACGTACCATCCAATATAACAGCAATTACATGGAGGAGGGTTACTACATACCTCACAAATACAGAGGAGGGTTCATACATACCCCACAATATACCAGCAAATACAATGAGGAGGGTGTTTGCGCTCTGAAACACTTGTGTACAAGTGCAATACAAATAAAATATCATATCATATCCTACTCCGCAAATACACTGAGGAGGGTTCATACATACCCTGCGAATACACTGAGGAGGTTTCATAGATACCCTGCAATATACCAGCAAATGCACGAAGGAGGGATCATACATACCCTGCGAATACACTGAGGAGGTTTCATAGATACCCTGCAATATACCAGCAAATACACAGAGGAGGGTTCCTACATACGTCGCAAATACATAGGAGGGTTCATACATACCCTGCAATATACGGGCAAATACATGGAAGAGGGTTCATACATGCCTCGCAAAGACAGAGGAGGGTTCATACATACCCCGCACTATACCAGCCAATACACAGCGGAGGGTTCCTACATACCTCGCAAATACAGAGGAGGGTTCATAAATACCTCGCAATATACCAGCAAATACACCGAGGAGGGTTCCTACATACGTCGCGAATACAGACGAGGGTTCATACATACCTCGCAATATACCAGCAAATGCACTGAGGAGGGTTCCTACATACGTTGCAAATACAGAGGAGGGTCCATACATACCTCGCAATATACCAGCAAATACACAGAGGAGGGTTCCTACATACGTCGCAAATACAGAGGAGGGTTCATACATACCTCGCAATATACCAGCAAATGCACCGAGGAGGGTTCCTACATACGTCGCAAATACAGAGGAGGGTTCATACATACCTCGCAATATGCCAGCAAATACACAGAGGAGGGTTCCTACATACCCTGCAAATACACTGAGGAGGGTTCATACATACCCTGCAATATACCAGCAAATACACTGAGGAGGGTTCATATATACCCGACAAATACACTGAGGAGGGTTCATACATACCCTGCAATTTACCAGCAAATACACTGAGGAGGGTTCATACATACCCTGCAATATACCAGAAAATACACTGAGGAGGATTCATATATACCCGGCAAATACAATGAGGAGGGTTCATACATGCCTCGCAATATACCAGCAAATACACCGAGGAGGGTTCATACATACCCCGCAATATACCAACAAATACAGAGGAGGGTTCCTACATACCTCGCAAATACAGAGGAGGGTTCATACATACCCTGCAATATACCAGCAAATACACGGAGGAGGTTTCCTACATATGTCACAAATACAGAGGAGGGTCCATACATACCCTGCAGTATACCAGGAAATACACTGAGGAGGTTTCCCACATACGTCACAAATAGCAAGGAGAGTTCATACATACCATGCAGTATACCAGCAAATACACGGGTGAGGGTTACTACATATCTCGCAAATACAGAGGAGGGTTCATACATACCCCGCAATATACCAGCAAATACACTGAGCAGGGTTCATACATACCCCACAATATACCAGCAAATACACAGAGGAGGGTTCCTACATACCTTGCAAATACAGAGGAGGGTTCATACATACCATGCAGTATACCAGCAAATACATGGGTGAGGGTTACTACATAAATTGCAAATACAGAGGAGGGTTCATACATACCCCGCAATATACCAGCAAATACACCGAGGAGGGTTCATACATACCCCGCAACATACCAGCAAATACACAGAGGAGGGTTCCTACATACCTCGCAAATACAGAGGAGGGTTCCTACATACCCTGCAATATACCAGCAAAAACACGGAGGAGGTTTCCTACATACTTCGCAAATACAGAGGGGGTTCATACATACCCTGCAATATAGCAGCAAATACACAGAGGAGGTTTCCTACTTACATCACAAATACAGAGGAGGGTTCATACATACCTCGCAATATACCAGCAAATACACAGAGGAGGGTTCCTACATACGTCGCGAATACAGACGAGGGTTCATACATACCTCGCAATATACCAGCAAATGCACTGAGGAGGGTTCCTACATACGTTGCAAATACAGAGGAGGGTCCATACATACCTCGCAATATACCAGCAAATACACCGAGGAGGGTTCCTACATACGTCGCAAATACAGAGGAGGGTTCATAAATACCTCGCAATATACCAGCAAATGCACCGAGGAGGGTTGCTACATACGTCGCAAATACAGAGGAGGGTTCATACATACCTCGCAATATGCCAGCAAATACACAGAGGAGGGTTCCTACATACCCTGCAAATACACTGAGGAGGGTTCATACATACCCTGCAATATACCAACAAATACACAGAGGAGGGTTCCTACATACCTCGCAAATACAGAGGAGGGTTCATGCATACCCTGCAATATACCAGCAAATACACGGAGGAGGTTTCCTACATACGTCACAAATACAGAGGAGGGTTCATACATGCCTCGCAATATACCAGCAAATACACAGAGGAGGGTTCATACATACCCCGCAATATACCAACAAATACACAGAGGAGGGTTCCTACATACCTCGCAAATACAGAGGAGGGTTCATGCATACCCTGCAATATACCAGCAAACACACGGAGGAGGTTTCCTACATACGTCACAAATACAGAGGAGGGTTCATACATACCCTGCAGTATACCAGGAAATACACTGAGGAGGTTTCCTACATACGTCACAAATAGCAAGGAGAGTTCATACATACCATGCAGTATACCAGCAAATACACGGGTGAGGGTTACTACATACCTCGCAAATACAGAGGAGGGTTCATACATACCCTGCAATATACCAGCAAATACACTGAGGAGGGTTCATACATACCCCGCAATATACCAGCAAATACACAGATGAGGGTTCCTACATACCTTGCAAATACAGAGGAGGGTTCATACATACCATGCAGTATACCAGCAAATACATGGGTGAGGGTTACTACATAAATTGCAAATACAGAGGAGGGTTCATACATACCCCGCAATATACCAGCAAATACACCGAGGAGGGTTCACACATACCCCGCAATATACGAGCAAATACACAGAGGAGGGTTTCTACATACCTCGCAAATACAGAGGAGGGTTCCTACATACCCTGAAATATACCAGCAAATACACAGAGGAGGTTTCCTATATACGTCGCAAATACAGAGGAGGGTTCATACATACCCTGCAATATAGCAGCAAATACACAGAGGAGGTTTCCTACATACATCACAAATACAGAGGAGGGTTCATACATACCATCCAATATACCAGCAAATACACGGAGGAGGGTTACTACATACCTTGCAAATACAGAGGAGGGTTCATACATACCCCGCAATATACCAGCAAATACACTGAGGAGGGTTCATACATACCCCGCAATATACAAGCAAATACACTGAGGAGGGTGTTCGCGCTCTGAAACACTTGTGTACGAGTGCAATACAAATTAAATATCATATCACATCCTACTCCCCAAATACACTGATGAGGGTTCATAAATTCCCTGATATATACCAGCAAATACACGGAGGAGGTTTCCTACATACCTCGCAAATACAGAGGAGGGTTCATAGATACCCCGCACTATACCAGCAAATACACAGAGGAGGGTTCATACATACCCTGTGAATACACTGAGGAGGTTTCATAGATACCCTGCAATATACCAGCAAATACACGAAGGAGGGTTCATACATACCCCACGAATACACTGAGGAGGTTTCATAGATACCCTGCAATATACCAGCAAATACACAAAGGAGGGTTCCTACATATGTCACAAATACATAGGAGGGTTCATACATACCTCGCATTATACCAGCAAATACACGAAGGAGGGTTCATACATACCCCGCAAATACACTGAGGAGGTTTCATAGATACCCTGCAATATACCAGCAAATACACAGAGGAGGGTTCCTACATACGTCACAAATACATGGGAGGGTTCATACATACCCGCCAATATACCAGTAAATACACAGAAGTGGGTTCATACATGCCTCGCAAAAACAGAGGAGGGTTCATACATCACTCGCAATATACCAGCAAATACACCGAGGAGGGTTCCTACATACGTCGCAAATACAGAGGAGGGTTCATACATACCCTGTAATATACCAGCAAATACAATGAGGAGGGTTCCTACATACCCTGCAAATACACTGGGTAGGGTTCATACATACCCCGCAAATACAGAGGACGGTTCATACATGGCCTGCAATATACCAGGAAAAACACAGAAGAGGGTTCATACATACCCTGAAAATACACTGAGGAGGGTTCATACATACCCTGCAATATACCAGCAAATACACTGAGGAGGGTTCATATATACCCAGCAAATACAATGAGGAGGGTTCATACATGCCTTGCAATATACCAGCAAATACACCGAGGAGGGTTCATACATACCCCGCAATATACCAGCAAATACACAGAGGAGGGTTCCTACATACCTCGCAAATACAGAGGAGGGTTCATACATACCCTGCAATATACCAGCAAGTACACGGAGGAGGGTTCCTACATACCCCACAAATACCAAGGAGGGTTCATACATACCATTAAGTATACCAGCAAATACACGGGTGAGGGTTACTACATACCTCGCAAATACAGAGGAGGGTTCATACATACCCCGCAATATACCAGCAAATACACCGAGGAGGGTTCATACATTCCCCGCAATATACCAGAAAATACACAGAGGAGGTTTCCTACATACGTCGCAAATACAGAGGAGGGTTCATACATACCCTGCAATATACCAGCAAATACACAGAGGAGGTTTCCTACATACGTCGCAAATACAGAGGAGGGTTCATACATACCCTTCAATATAGCAGCAAATACACAGAGGAGGTTTCCTACATACATCACAAATACAGAGGAGGGTTCATACATACCCTGCAGTATACCAGGAAATACACTGAGGAGGGTTCCTACATACCTCACAAATACCAAGAAGGGTTCATACATACCATCCAATATACCAGCAAATACGTGGAGGAGGGTTACTACATACCTTGCATATACAGAGGAGGGTTCATACATACCCCGCAATATACCAGCAAATACACTGAGGAGGGTGTTTGCGCTCTGAAACACTTGTGTACGAGTGCAATACAAATAAAATATCATATCATATCCTACTCCCCAAATACACTGAGGAGAGTTCATACATTCCCTGATATATACCAGCAAATACACAGAGGAGGTTTCCTACATACCTCGCAAATACAGGGGAGGGTTCATACATACCTCGCAATATACCAGCAAATACACCGAGGAGGGTTCCTACATACGTCGCGAATACAGACGAGGGTTCATACATACCTCGCAATATACCAGCAAATGCACTGAGGAGGGTTCCTACATACGTTGCAAATACAGAGGAGGGTCCATACATACCTCGCAATATACCAGCAAATACACAGAGGAGGTTCCTACATGCGTCGCAAATACAGAGGAGGGTTCATACATACCTCCCAATATACCAGCAAATGCACAGAGGAGGGTTCCTACATACGTCGCAAATACAGAGGAGGGTTCATACATACCTCTCAATATGCCAGCAAATACACAGAGGAGGGTTCCTACATACCCTGCAAATACACTGAGGAGGGTTCATACATACCCTGCAATATACCAACAAATACACAGAGGAGGGTTCCTACATACCTCGCAAATACAGAGGAGGGTTCATGCATACCCTGCAATATACCAGCAAATACACGGAGGAGGTTTCCTACATACGTCACAAATACAGAGGAGGGTTCATACATGCCTCGCAATATACCAGCAAATACACCGAGGAGGGTTCATACATACCTCGCAATATACCAACAAATACACAGAGGAGGGTTCCTACATACCTCGCAAATACAGAGGAGGGTTCATGCATACCCTGCAATATACCAGCAAACACACGGAGGAGGTTTCCTACATATGTCACAAATACAGAGGAGGGTTCATACATACCCTGCAGTATACCAGGAAATAAACTGAGGAGGTTTCCTACATACGTCACAAATACATGGGAGGGTTCATACATACCCGCCAATATACCAGTAAATACACAGAAGTGGGTTCATACATGCCTCGCAAAAACAGAGGAGGGTTCATACATCACTCGCAATATACCAGCAAATACACCGAGGAGGGTTCCTACATACGTCGCAAATACAGAGGAGGGTTCATACATACCCTGTAATATACCAGCAAATACAATGAGGAGGGTTCCTACATACCCTGCAAATACACTGGGTAGGGTTCATACATACCCCGCAAATACAGAGGACGGTTCATACATGGCCTGCAATATACCAGGAAAAACACAGAAGAGGGTTCATACATACCCTGAAAATACACTGAGGAGGGTTCATACATACCCTGCAATATACCAGCAAATACACTGAGGAGGGTTCATATATACCCAGCAAATACAATGAGGAGGGTTCATACATGCCTTGCAATATACCAGCAAATACACCGAGGAGGGTTCATACATACCCCGCAATATACCAGCAAATACACAGAGGAGGGTTCCTACATACCTCGCAAATACAGAGGAGGGTTCATACATACCCTGCAATATACCAGCAAGTACACGGAGGAGGGTTCCTACATACCCCACAAATACCAAGGAGGGTTCATACATACCATTAAGTATACCAGCAAATACACGGGTGAGGGTTACTACATACCTCGCAAATACAGAGGAGGGTTCATACATACCCCGCAATATACCAGCAAATACACCGAGGAGGGTTCATACATTCCCCGCAATATACCAGAAAATACACAGAGGAGGTTTCCTACATACGTCGCAAATACAGAGGAGGGTTCATACATACCCTGCAATATACCAGCAAATACACAGAGGAGGTTTCCTACATACGTCGCAAATACAGAGGAGGGTTCATACATACCCTTCAATATAGCAGCAAATACACAGAGGAGGTTTCCTACATACATCACAAATACAGAGGAGGGTTCATACATACCCTGCAGTATACCAGGAAATACACTGAGGAGGGTTCCTACATACCTCACAAATACCAAGAA
Organism: Ambystoma mexicanum; assembly: GCF_040938575.1. Classification (NCBI taxonomy): domain Eukaryota; kingdom Metazoa; phylum Chordata; class Amphibia; order Caudata; family Ambystomatidae; genus Ambystoma; species Ambystoma mexicanum. Next base: position 667,190,332 of record NC_090940.1, on the reverse strand, counting down.
GGGTTCATACATACCATCCAATATACCAGCAAATACGTGGAGGAGGGTTACTACATACCTTGCATATACAGAGGAGGGTTCATACATACCCCGCAATATACCAGCAAATACACTGAGGAGGGTGTTTGCGCTCTGAAACACTTGTGTACGAGTGCAATACAAATAAAATATCATATCATATCCTACTCCCCAAATACACTGAGGAGAGTTCATACATTCCCTGATATATACCAGCAAATACACAGAGGAGGTTTCCTACATACCTCGCAAATACAGGGGAGGGTTCATACATACCTCGCAATATACCAGCAAATACACCGAGGAGGGTTCCTACATACGTCGCGAATACAGACGAGGGTTCATACATACCTCGCAATATACCAGCAAATGCACTGAGGAGGGTTCCTACATACGTTGCAAATACAGAGGAGGGTCCATACATACCTCGCAATATACCAGCAAATACACAGAGGAGGTTCCTACATGCGTCGCAAATACAGAGGAGGGTTCATACATACCTCCCAATATACCAGCAAATGCACAGAGGAGGGTTCCTACATACGTCGCAAATACAGAGGAGGGTTCATACATACCTCTCAATATGCCAGCAAATACACAGAGGAGGGTTCCTACATACCCTGCAAATACACTGAGGAGGGTTCATACATACCCTGCAATATACCAACAAATACACAGAGGAGGGTTCCTACATACCTCGCAAATACAGAGGAGGGTTCATGCATACCCTGCAATATACCAGCAAATACACGGAGGAGGTTTCCTACATACGTCACAAATACAGAGGAGGGTTCATACATGCCTCGCAATATACCAGCAAATACACCGAGGAGGGTTCATACATACCTCGCATTATACCAACAAATACACAGAGGAGGGTTCCTACATACCTCGCAAATACAGAGGAGGGTTCATGCATACCCTGCAATATACCAGCAAACACACGGAGGAGGTTTCCTACATATGTCACAAATACAGAGGAGGGTTCATACATACCCTGCAGTATACCAGGAAATAAACTGAGGAGGTTTCCTACATACGTCACAAATAGCAAGGAGAGTTCATACATACCATGCAGTATACCAGCAAATACATGGGTGAGGGTTACTACATACCTCGCAAATACAGAGGACGGTTCATACATACCCCGCAATATACCAGCAAATACACAGAGGAGGGTTTCTACATACCTCGCAAATACAGAGGAGGGTTCCTACATACACTGAAATATACCAGCAAATACACGGAGGAGGTTTCCTATATACGTCGCAAATACAGAGGAGGGTTCATACATACCCTGCAATATAGCAGCAAATACACAGAGGAGGTTTCCTACATACATCACAAATACAGAGGAGGGTTCATACATACCATCCAATATACCAGCAAATACACGGAGGAGGGTTACTACATACCTTGCAAATACAGAGGAGGGTTCATACATACCCCGCAATATACCAGCAAATACACTGAGGAGGGTTCATACATACCCCGCAATATACAAGCAAATACACTGAGGAGGGTGTTCGCGCTCTGAAACACTTGTGTACGAGTGCAATACCAATTAAATATCATATCACATCCTACTCCCCAAATACACTGATGAGGGTTCATAAATTCCCTGATATATACCAGCAAATACACGGAGGAGGTTTCCTACATACCTCGCAAATACAGAGGAGGGTTCATAGATACCCCGCACTATACCAGCAAATACACAGAGGGTTCATACATACCCTGTGAATACACTGAGGAGGTTTCATAGATACCCTGCAATATACCAGCAAATACACGAAGGAGGGTTCATACATACCCCACGAATACACTGAGGAGGTTTCATAGATACCCTGCAATATACCAGCAAATACACAAAGGAGGGTTCCTACATATGTCACAAATACATAGGAGGGTTCATACATACCTCGCATTATACCAGCAAATACACGAAGGAGGGTTCATACATACCCCGCAAATACACTGAGGAGGTTTCATAGATACCCTGCAATATACCAGCAAATACACAGAGGAGGGTTCCTACATACGTCACAAATACATAGGAGGGTTCATACATACCCGGCAATATACCAGCAAATACACAGAAGTGGGTTCATACATGCCTCGCAAAAACAGAGGAGGGTTCATACATCACTCGCAATATACCAGCAAATACACCGAGGAGGGTTCCTACATACGTCGCAAATACAGAGGAGGGTTCATACATACCCTGTAATATACCAGCAAATACAATGAGGAGGGTTCCTACATACCCTGCAAATACACTGGGTAGGGTTCATACATACCCCGCAAATACAGAGGACGGTTCATACATGGCCTGCAATATACCAGGAAAAACACAGAAGAGGGTTCATACATACCCTGCAAATACACTGAGGAGGGTTCATACATACCCTGCAATATACCAGCAAATACACTGAGGAGGGTTCATATATACCCAGCAAATACAATGAGGAGGGTTCATACATGCCTTGCAATATACCAGCAAATACACCGAGGAGGGTTCATACATACCCCGCAATATATCAGCAAATACACAGAGGAGGGTTCCTACATACCTCGCAAATACAGAGGAGGGTTCATACATACCCTGCAATATACCAGCAAGTACACGGAGGAGGGTTCCTACATACCCCACAAATACCAAGGAGGGTTCATACATACCATGAAGTATACCAGCAAATACACGGGTGAGGGTTACTACATACCTCGCAAATACAGAGGAGGGTTCATACATACCCCGCAATATACCAGCAAATACACCGAGGAGGTTTCCTACATACATCCCAAATACAGAGGAGGGTTCATACATACCCTGCAGTATACCAGGAAATACACTGAGGAGGGTTCCTACATACCTCACAAATACCAAGAAGGGTTCATACATACCATCCAATATACCAGCAAATACATAGAGGAGGGTTACTACATACCTTGCAAATACAGAGGAGGGTTCATACATACCCCGCAATATACCAGCAAATACACTGAGGAGGGTGTTTGCGCTCTGAAACACTTGTGTACGAGTGCAATACAAATAAAATATCATATCATATCCTACTCCCCAAATACACTGAGGAGAGTTCATAAATTCCCTGATATATACCAGCAAATACACAGAGGAGGTTTCCTACATACCTCGCAAATACAGGGGAGGGTTCATACATACCTCGCAATATACCAGCAAATACACCGAGGAGGGTTCCTACATACGTCGCGAATACAGACGAGGGTTCATACATACCTCGCAATATACCAGCAAATGCAATGAGGAGGGTTCCTACATACGTTGCAAATACAGAGGAGGGTCCATACATACCTCGCAATATACCAGCAAATACACCGAGGAGGTTCCTACATGCGTCGCAAATACAGAGGAGGGTTCATACATACCTCCCAATATACCAGCAAATGCACAGAGGAGGGTTCCTACATACGTCACAAATACAGAGGAGGGTTCATAGATACCTCTCAATATGCCAGCAAATACACAGAGGAGGGTTCCTACATACCCTGCAAATACACTGAGGAGGGTTCATACATACCCTGCAATATACCAACAAATACACAGAGGAGGGTTCCTACATACCTCGCAAATACAGAGGAGGGTTCATGCATACCCTGCAATATACCAGCAAATACACGGAGGAGGTTTCCTACATACGTCACAAATACAGAGGAGGGTTCATACATGCCTCGCAATATACCAGCAAATACACCGAGGAGGGTTCATACATACCCCGCAATATACCAACAAATACACAGAGGAGGGTTCCTACATACCTCGCAAATACAGAGGAGGGTTCATGCATACCCTGCAATATACCAGCAAACACACGGAGGAGGTTTCCTACATATGTCACAAATACAGAGGAGGGTTCATACATACCCTGCAGTATACCAGGAAATAAACTGAGGAGGTTTCCTACATACGTCACAAATAGCAAGGAGAGTTCATACATACCATGCAGTATACCAGCAAATACACGGGTGAGGGTTACTACATACCTCGCAAATACAGAGGAGGGTTCATACATACCCCGCAATATACCAGCAAATACACAGATGAGGGTTCCTACATACCTTGCAAATACAGAGGAGGGTTCATACATACCATGCAGTATACCAGCAAATACATGGGTGAGGGTTACTACATAAATTGCAAATACAGAGGAAGGTTCATACATACCCTGCAATATACCAGCAAATACACCGAGGAGGGTTCATACATACCCCGCAATATACCAGCAAATACACAGAGGAGGGTTCCTACATACCTCGCAAATACAGAGGAGGGTTCCTACATACCCTGCAATATACCAGCAAATACACAGAGGAGGTTTCCTACATACATCCCAAATACAGAGGAGGGTTCATACATACCATCCAATATACCAGCAAATACACGGAGGAGGGTTACTACATACCTTGCAAATACAGAGGAGGGTTCATACATACCCCGCAATATACCAGCAAATACACTGAGGAGGGTTCATATATACCCAGCAAAAACAATGAGGAGGGTTCATACATGCCTTGCAATATACCAGCAAATACACCGAGGAGGGTTCATACATACCCCGCAATATACCAGCAAATACACAGAGGAGGGTTCCTACATACCTCGCAAATACAGAGGAGGGTTCATACATACCCTGCAGTATACCAGCAAATACACGGGTGAGGGTTACTACATACCCCACAAATACCAAGGAGGGTTCATACATACCATGCAGTATACCAGCAAATACACGGGTGAGGGTTACTACATACCTCGCAAATACAGAGGAGGGTTCATACATACCCCGCAATATACCAGCAAATACACCGAGGAGGGTTCATACATTCCCTGCAATATACCATAAAAATACACGGAGGAGGGTTCCTACATACCTCGCAAATACAGAGGAGGGTTCATACATACCCTGCAATATACCAGCAAATACACGGAGGAGGTTTCCTACATACCTCGCAAATACAGAGGAGGGTTCATACATACCCTGCAGTATAACAGGAAATACACTGAGGAGGGTTCCTACATCCCCGAAAATATACAGAGGAGGGTTCATACATACCCTGCAGTATACCAGCAAATACACGGAGGAGGTTTCCTACATACCTCGCAAATACAGAGGAGGGTTCATACATACCCCGCACTATACAAGCAAATACACAGAGGAGGGTTCATACATACCCAGCGAATACACTGAGGAGGTTTCATAGATACCCTGCAATATACCAGTAAATACACAGAGGAGGGTTCATACATACCCAGCGAATACACTGAGGAGGTTACATAGATACCCTGCAATATACCAGCAAATACAAAGAGGAGGGTTCCTACATACGTCGCAAATACAGAGGAGGGTTCATACATACCCTGCAATATACCAGCAAATACACGGAGGAGGGTTCATACATACCTCGCAAATACAGAGGAGGGTTCATACCTACCTCGCAATATACCAGCAAAGACACTGAGGAGGGTTCCTACATACGTCGCAAATACAGAAGAGGGTTCATACATACCCTACAATATACCAGCAAATACAACGAGGAGGGTTCCTACATACCTCGCAAATACAGAGGAGGGTTCATACATACCTCGCAATATGCCAGCAAATACACAGAGGAGGGTTCCTACATATGTCGCAAATACAGAGGAGGGTTCATACATACCTCGCAATATGCCAGCAAATAAACGGAGGAGGTTTCTTACATACGTCGCAAATACAGAGGAGGGTTCATACATACCCTGCAGTATACCAGCAAATACACAAAGGAGGGTTCATACATACCTCGCAAATACAGAGAAGGGTTCATACATACCTCGCAATATACCAGAAAATACACTGAGGAGGGTTCCTACATACGTCGCAAATACAGAAGAGGGTTCATACATACCCTACAATATACCAGCAAATACAACGAGGAGGGTTCCTACATACCTCGCAAATACAGAGGAGGGTTCATACATACCTCGCAATATGCCAGCAAATACACAGAGGAGGGTTCCTACATACGTCGCAAATAAAGAGGAGGGTTCATACATACCTCGCAATATGCCAGCAAATACAACGAGGAGGGTTCCTAAATACCTCACAAATACAGAGGATGGTTCATACAAAGCCAGCAATATACCAGGAAAAACACAGAAGAGGGTTCATACATACCCTGCAATATACCAGCAAATACACTGAGGAGGGTTCATATATACACCGGCAAATACACGGAGGAGGGTTCATACATACCCTGCAATATACCAGCAAATACACTGAGGAGGGTTCATATATACCCGGCAAATACAATGAGGAGGGTTCATACATGCCTCGCAATATACCAGCAAATACACCGAGAAGGGTTCATACATACCTGGCAAATACACTGAGGAGGGTTCATACATACCCTGCAATTTACCAGCAAATACACTGAGGACGGTTCATACATACCCTGCAATATACCAGAAAATACACTGAGGAGGGTTCATATATACCCGGCAAATACAATGAGGAGGGTTCATACATGCCTTGCAATATACCAGCAAATACACCAAGGAGGGTTCATACATACCCCGCAATATACCAGCAAATACACAGAGAAGGGTTCCTACATACCTCGCAAATACAGAGCAGGGTTCATACATACCCTGCAATATACCAGCAAATACACAGAGGAGGTTTCCTATATACCTCGCAAATACAGAGGAGGGTTCATACATACCATCCAATATAACAGCAATTACATGGAGGAGGGTTACTACATACCTCACAAATACAGAGGAGGGTTCATACATACCCCACAATATACCAGCAAATACAATGAGGAGGGTGTTTGCGCTCTGAAACACTTGTGTACAAGTGCAATACAAATAAAATATCATATCATATCTGTAGACGCAAAGAAACCAGGCCAATATAATTAAGGCAAGATGGTTTATTGCATATTAGGGAGGCTGGATATAGGAGACCCCAACCATCTCCCAGAGCAGCATCAACTGATCTCAACTCAAACAGTAACATTCTATAAACAAAGCATAAGAACTTTCATGGTGTCATCACTAGACAGGGTTCTATATAGATACAGAAGCTGCCCAGTTAAACACCATAACAATATCCTACTCCGCAAATACACTGAGGAGGGTTCATAGATACCCTGCAATATACCAGCAAATACATGAAGGAGGGTTCATACATACCCCGCGAATACAGAGGAGGGTTCATACATACCCTGCAATATACCAGCAAATACACTAAGGAGGGTTCATATATACCCCGCAATATACCAGCAAATACACAGAGGAGGGTTCCTACATACCTCGCAAATACAGAGCAGGGTTCATACATACCCTGCAATATGCCAGCAAATACACAGAGGAGGTTTCCTACATACCTCGCAAATACAGAGGAGGGTTCATACATACCATCCAATATACCAGCAAATACACGGAGGAGGGTTACTACATACCTCGCAAATACAGAGGAGGGTTCATACATACTCCACAATAGACCAGCAAATACACTGAGGAGGGTGTTTGCGCTCTGAAACACTTGTGCACGAGTGCAATACAAATAAAATATCATATCATATCCTACTCCGCAAATACACTGAGGAGGGTTCATACATACCCTGCGAATACACTGAGGAGGTTTCATAGATACCCTGCAATATACCAGCAAATGCACGAAGGAGGGTTCATACATACCCTGCGAATACACTGAGGAGGTTTCATAGATACCCTGCAATATACCAGCAAATACACAGAGGAGGGTTCCTACATACGTCGCAAATACATAGGAGGGTTCATCCATACCCTGCAATATACGGGCAAATACATGGAAGAGGGTTCATACATGCCTCGCAAAGACAGAGGAGGGTTCATACATACCCCGCACTATACCAGCAAATACACAGAGGAGGGTTCCTACATACCTCGCAAATACAGAGGAGGGTTCATAAATACCTCGCAATATAACAGCAAATACACCGAGGAGGGTTCCTACATACGTCGCGAATACAGACGAGGGTTCATACATACCTCGCAATATACCAGCAAATGCACTGAGGAGGGTTCCTACATACGTTGCAAATACAGAGGAGGGTCCATACATACCTCGCAATATACCAGCAAATACACGAGGAGGGTTCCTACATACGTCGCAAATACAGAGGAGGGTTCATACATACCTCGCAATATACCAGCAAATGCACCGAGGAGGGTTCCTACATACGTCGCAAATACAGAGGAGGGTTCATACATACCTCGCAATATGCCAGCAAATACACAGAGGAGGGTTCCTACATACCCTGCAAATACACTGAGGAGGGTTCATACATACCCTGCAATATACCAGCAAATACACTGAGGAGGGTTCATATATACCCGGTAAATACACTGAGGAGGGTTCATACATACCCTGTAATATACCAGCAAATACAATGAGGAGGGTTCCTACATACCCTGCAAATACACTGGGTAGGGTTCATACATACCCCGCAAATACAGAGGACGGTTCATACATGGCCTGCAATATACCAGGAAAAACACAGAAGAGGGTTCATACATACCCTGCAAATACACTGAGGAGGGTTCATACATACCCTGCAATATACCACCAAATACACTGAGGAGGGTTCATATATACCCAGCAAATACAATGAGGAGGGTTCATACATGCCTTGCAATATACCAGCAAATACACCGAGGAGGGTTCATACACACCCCGCAATATACCATCAAATACACAGAGGAGGGCTCCTACATACCTCGCAAATACAGAGGAGGGTTCATACATACCCTGCAATATACCAGCAAGTACACGGAGGAGGGTTCCTACATACCCCACAAATACCAAGGAGGGTTCATACATACCATGCAGTATACCAGCAAATACACGGGTGAGGGTTACTACATACCTCGCAAATACAGAGGAGGGTTCATACATACCCCGCAATATACCAGCAAATACACCGAGGAGGGTTCATACATTCCCCGCAATATACCAGAAAATACACAGAGGAGGGTTCCTACATACCTCGCAAATACAGAGGAGGGTTCATAGATACCCTGCAATATACCAGCAAATACACAGAGGAGGTTTCCTACATACGTCACAAATACAGAGGAGGGTTCATACATACCCTTCAATATAGCAGCAAATACACAGAGGAGGTTTCCTACATACATCCCAAATACAGAGGAGGGTTCATACATACCCTGCAGTATACCAGGAAATACACTGAGGAGGGTTCCTACATACCTTGCAAATACAGAGGAGGGTTCATACATACCCCGCAATATACCAGCAAATACACTGAGGAGGGTGTTTGCGCTCTGAAACACTTGTGTACGACTGCAATACAAATAAAATATCATATCATATCCTACTCCCCAAATACACTGAGGAGAGTTCATAAATTCCCTGATATATACCAGCAAATACACGGAGGAGGTTTCCTACATACCTCGCAAATACAGGGGAGGGTTCATACATACCTCGCAATATACCAGCAAATACACCGAGGAGGGTTCCTACATACGTCGCGAATACAGACGAGGGTTCATACATACCTCGCTATATGTCAGCAAATGCACTGAGGAGGGTTCCTACATACGTTGCAAATACAGAGGAGGGTCCATACATACCTCGCAATATACCAGCAAATACACCGAGGAGGTTCCTACATACGTCGCAAATACAGAGGAGGGTTCATACATACCTCCCAATATACCAGCAAATGCACCGAGGAGGGTTCCTACATACGTCGCACATACAGAGGAGGGTTCATACATACCTCTCAATATGCCAGCAAATACACAGAGGAGGGTTCCTACATACCCTGCAAATACACTGAGGAGGGTTCATACATACCCTGCAATATACCAACAAATACACAGAGGAGGGTTCCTACATACCTCGCAAATACAGAGGAGGGTTCATGCATACCCTGCAATATACCAGCAAATACACGGAGGAGGTTTCCTACATACGTCACAAATACAGAGGAGGGTTCATACATGCCTCGCAATATACCAGCAAATACACCGAGGAGGGTTCATACATACCCTGCAATATACCAACAAATACACAGAGGAGGGTTCCTACATACCTCGCAAATACAGAGGAGGGTTCATGCATACCCTGCAATATACCAGCAAACACACGGAGGATGTTTCCTACATATGTCACAAATACAGAGGAGGGTTCATACATACCCTGCAGTATACTAGGAAATACACGGAGGAGGTTTCCTACATACGTCACAAATAGCAAGGAGAGTTCATACATACCATGCAGTATACCAGCAAATACACGGGTGAGGGTTCATACATACCCCGCAAGATACCAGCAAATACACAGATGAGGGTTCCTACATACCATGCAAATACAGAGGAGGGTTCATACATACCATGCAGTATACCAGCAAATACACGGGTGAGGGTTCATACATACCCCGCAATATACCAGCAAATACACAGATGAGGGTTCCTACATACCTCGCAAATACAGAGGAGGGTTCATACATACCCCGCAATATACCAGCAAATACACTGAGGAGGGTTCATACATACCCCGCAATATACCAGCAAATACACAGATGAGGGTTCCTACATACCTTGCAAATACAGAGGAGGGTTCATACATATAATGCAGTATACCAGCAAATACATGGGTGAGGGTTACTACATAAATTGCAAATACAGAGGAGCGTTCATACATACCCCGCAATATACCAGCAAATACACTGAGGAGGGTTCATACATACCCCGCAATATACCAGCAAATACACAGAGGAGGGTTCCTACATCCCTCGCAAATACAGAGGAGGGTTCCTACATACCCTGCAATATACCAGCAAATACACAGAGGAGGTTTCCTACATACATCACAAATACAGAGGAGGGTGCATACATACCTCGCAATATGCCAGCAAATACACGGAGGAGGGTTACTACATACCTTGCAAATACAGAGGAGGGTTCATACATACCCCGCAATATACCAGCAAATACACTGAGGAGGGTGTTCGCGCTCTGAAACACTTGTGTACGAGTGCAATACAAATAAAATATCATAACATATCCTACTCCCCAAATACACTGAGGAGGGTTCATAAATTCCCTGATATATACCAGCAAATACACAGAGGAGGTTTCCTACATACCTCGCAAATACAGAGGAGGGTTCATAGATACCCCGCACTATACCAGCAAATACACAGAGGAGGGTTCATACATACCCTGTGAATACACTGAGGAGGTTTCATAGATACCCTGCAATATACCAGCAAATACACGAAGGAGGGTTCAGACATACCCCACGAATACACTGAGGAGGTTTCATAGATACCCTGCAATATACCAGCAAATACACAGAGGAGGGTTCCTACATACATCACAAATACATAGGAGGGTTCATACATACCTCGCATTATACCAGCAAATACACGAAGGAGGGTTCATACATACCCCGCGAATACACTGAGGAGGTTTCATAGATACGCTGCAATATACCAGCAAATACACAGAGGAGGGTTCCTACATACGTCGCAAATACATAGGAGGGTTCATACATACCCGGCAATATACCAGCAAATACACGGAAGTGGGTTCATACATGCTTCGCAAAGACAGAGGAGGGTTCATACATCACTCGCAATATACCAGCAAATACACCGAGGAGGGTTCCTACATACGTCGCAAATACAGAGGAGGGTTCATACATACCCTGTAATATACCGGCAAATACAATGAGGAGGGTTCCTACATACCCTGAAAATACACTGGGTAGGGTTCATACATACCCCGCAAATACAGAGGACGGTTCATACATGGCCTGCAATATACCAGGAAAAACACAGAAGAGGGTTCATACATACCCTGCAAATACACTGAGGAGGGTTCATACATACCCTGCAATATACCAGCAAATACACTGAGGAGGGTTCATATATACCCAGCAAATACAATGAGGAGGGTTCATACATGCCTTGCAATATACCAGCAAATACACCGAGGAGGGTTCATACATACCCCGCAATATACCAGCAAATACACAGAGGAGGGTTCCTACATACCTCGCAAATACAGAGGAGGGTTCATACATACCCTGCAATATACCAGCAAATACACGGGTGAGGGTTACTACATACCCCACAAATACCAAGGAGGGTTCATACATACCATGCAGTATACCAGCAAATACACGGGTGAGGGTTACTACATACCTCGCAAATACAGAGGAGGGTTCATACATACCCCGCAATATACCAGCAAATACACCGAGGAGGGTTCATACATTCCCCGCAATATACCAGAAAATACACAGAGGAGGGTTCCTACATACCTCGCAAATACAGAGGAGGGTTCATACATACCCTGCAATATACCAGCAAATACACGGAGGAGGTTTCCTACATACGTCGCAAATACAGAGGAGGGTTCATACATACCATGCAGTATACCAGCAAATACACGGGTGAGGGTTACTACATACCTCGCAAATACAGAGGAAGGTTCATACATACCCCGCAATAGACCAGCAAATACACCGAGGAGGGTTAATACATACCCCGCAATATACCAGCAAATACACAGAGGAGGGTTCCTACATACCTCGCAAATACAGAGGAGGGTTCATACATACCGTGCAATATACCAGCAAATACACGGAGGAGGTTTCCTACATACGTCGCAAATACAGAGGAGGGTTCATACATACCCTGCAGTATACCAGGAAATACACTGAGGAGGATTCCTACATACCTCGCAAATACAGAGGAGGGTTCATACATACCCTGCAATATACCAGCAAATACACGGAGGAGGTTTCCTACATACGTCGCAAATACAGAGGAGGGTTCATACATACCCTGCAGTATACCAGGAAATACACTGAGTTGGGTTCCTACATACCTCGCAAATACACAGAGGAGGGTTCATACATACCCTGCAGTATACCAGGAAATACACAGAGGAGGGTTCACATATACCCGGCAAATACAATGAGGAGGGTTCATACATGCCTCGCAATATACCAGCAAATACACCGAGGAGGGTTCATACATACCCCGCAATATACCAGCAAATACACCGAGGAGGGTTCCTACATACCTCGCAAATACAGAGGAGGGTTCATACATACCCTGCAATATTCCAGCAAATACACAAAGGAGGATTCCTACATACCCCACAAATACCAAGGAGGGTTCATACATACCATGCAGTATACCAGCAAATACACGGGTGAGGATTACGACATACCTTGCAAATACCAAGGAGGGTTCATACATACCATGCAGTATACCAGCAAATACACGGGTGAGGGTTACTACATACCTCGCAAATACCAAGGAGGGTTCATACATACCATGCAGTATACTAGCAAATACACGGGTGAGGGTTACTACATACCTCGCAAATACAGAGGAGGGTTCATACATACCCTGCAATATACCAGCAAATACACGGAGGAGGGTTCCTACATACCCCACAAATACCAAGGAGGGTTCATACATACCATGCAGTATACCAGCAAATACACGGGTGAGGGTTACTACATACCTCACAAATACAGAGGACGGTTCATACATACCCCGCATACCAGCAAATACACTGAGGAGGGTTCATACATACCCTGCAATATACCAGCAAATACACCAAGGAGGGTTCATATATACCCGGCAAATACAATGAGGAGGGTTCATACATACCTGCAATATACCAGCAAATACACGGAGGAGGGTTCCTACATACCCCACAAATACCAAGGAGGGTTCATACATACCATGCAGTATAGAAGCAAAAACATGGGTGAGGGTTACTACATACCTCGCAAATACAGAGGAGGGTTCATACATACCCCGCAATATACCAGCAAATACACCAAGGAGGGTTCATATATACCCAGCAAATACAATGAGGAGGGTTCATACATGCCTCGCAATATACCAGCAAATACACCAAGAAGGGTTCATACATACCCTGCAATATACCAGCAAATACACTGAGGAGGGTTCATATATACCCGGCAAATACAATGAGGAGGGTTCATACATGCCTCGTAATATACCAGCAAATACACAGAGGGTTCATACATACCCTGCAATATACCAGCAAATACACGGAGGAGAGTTCCTACATACCTCGCAAATACAGAGGATGGTTCATACATACCCTGCAATATACCAGCAAATACATGGAGGAGGTTTCCTACATACGTCGCAAATACAGAGGAGGGTTCATACATTCCCTGCAGTATACCAGAAAATACACGGGTGAGGGTTACTACATACCTCGCAAATACAGAGGAGGGTTCATACATACCCCGCAATATATCAGAAAATACACCGAGGAGGGTTCATACATCCCCCGCAATATACCAGCAAATACCCAGAGGAGGGTTTTCACGCTCTGAAACACTTGTGTACGAGCGCAATAAAAATAAAATATCATATCATATCCTACCCCGCAAATACACTGAGGAGGGTTGATACATTCCCTGAGATATACCAGCAAATACACGGAGGTGGTTTCCTACATACCTCGCAAATACAGAGGAGGGTTCATACATACCCCGCACTATACCAGCAAATACACAGAGGAGGGTTCATAAATACCCCGCGAATACACTGATGTTGATCCATTCTTGTATGAAATGTATATCACATTATAGTGATATCGTAACATTTTTCTCAGTGTACTTAGGAACAATACTATGTGATGCCATTTCCTGTGATGTCATCAGAGGTCAGGGGTCATGTGATGTCACTTCTGCGACCCCTGGCATTTTGGTGAAATGACATCCTGGGCCCAGTGTCTTTTGGACCTAGGAGTTGAGGAAAGGAGTTTGCTGAAGAAGTTGAAGAGCATCAGAGGTGACCCCCGTGAGTCCAGAAGAGGGGTTTGCTCCAGTGAGTATGAGTAGCCCACTGAACCCCAGAAGAGAGATGTGCTCTTGTGAGGGGATGAAGAGCCCTCTTAAACCCCAAAAGTTGAGTCAGCTCCAGTGTTGGGGGGAGTACCCCCCTGAGCCCCAGAAGAGACATGTGCTCCATTAAGAGGGAGTAGAGGCCCCTGGACCCCAAACGTGGGGTCTGCTCCAGTGATGGGTGAGGAGACCTCTGAAGTGCAGAAGATGGGTGTTCTCTGGTGAGGAGGAGGAGTGCCCCATGAACCCAAAATCGGGGCCTGCTTGAGTGAGGCAGAAAAGAGCCATCTGCATTCCAGACGAAGGGTGTGGCCCTGTGAGGAAGAGGAGCCTCTAGGACCCCAGAAGAGGAAACGGCTCATTGAAAAGAGGAGAGCCCCTTTACAGCCCAAAAGAAGGAGACCTCAAACTCAAAAGAAAGGCAGGTGAGAAGTAGTAAGAGACTTTGTTCCCCAGAAGAGGGGATGTGTAGCAGTAGAAAAGGGCCCCATGAACCCAGAAGAGGGGTGTGCTACAGTGAAGAGAGAGAGAGAGAGAGAGAGAGAGAGAGAGAGAGAGAGAGAGAAAGAGAGAGCAGGGCACTTTGTCCCTAGGTAAGAACCAGTGAGAAGGGCACTATATCCCTGGGTACAGACTAGTGAGCAGGGCACTATATCCCTAGGTGTGGACTAGTGAGAAGGGCACTTTACTCCTCGGTACAAACTAGTGAGCAGGACACCATATCCCTGGAAGAGTGAGCATGACACTATATCCCTGGAAGAGTGAGCAGGACTCTATATCCCTGGAAGAGTGAGCAGGACTCTATATCCCTGGAAGAGTGAGCATGACACCATATCCCTGGCAGAGTGAGCAGGGCTCTATATCCCTGGCAGAGTGAGCAGGACTCTATATCCCTGGAAGAGTGAGCAGGGCTCTATATCCCTGGAAGAGTGAGCAGGGCTCTATATCCCTGGAAGAGTGAGCAGGGCTCTATATCCTTGGAAGAGTGAGCAGGACACTATATCCCTGGAAGAGTGAGCAGGGCTCTATATCCCTGCAAGAGTGAGCAGGACTCTATATCCCTGGCAGAGTGAGCAGGGCTCTATATCCCTGGAAGAGTGAGCAGGGCTCTATATCCCTGGATGAGTGAGCAGGACTCTATATCCCTGGAAGAGTGATCAGGGCTCTATATCCCTGTAAGAGTGAGCAGGACTCTATATCCTTGGAAGAGTGAGCAGGACACTATATCCCTTGAAGAGTGAGCAGGACTCTATATCCCTGGAAGAGTGAGCAGGGCTCTAGATCCCTGGAAGAGTGAGCAGGGCTCTATATCCCTGGAAGAGTGAGCAGGGCACTATATCCCTGGAAGAGTGAGCAGGACACTATATCCCTGGAAGAGTGAGCAGGTCTCTATATCCCTGGAAGAGTGAGCAGGACTCTATATCCCTGGAAGAGTGAGCAGGGCACTATATCCCTGGAAGAGTGAGCAGGGCTCCATATCCCTGGAAGAGTGAGCAGGAATCTATATCCCTGGAAGAGTGAGCAGGACTCTATATCCCTGGAAGAGTGAGCAGGACTCTATAACCCTGGAAGAGTGAGCAGGACACTATATCCCTGGAAGAGTGAGCAGGGAACTATATCCCAGGAAGAGTGAGCAGGACTCTATATCCCTGGAAGAGTGAGCAGGGCACTATATCCCAGGAAGAGTGAGCAGGACTCTATATCCCAGGAAGAGTGAGCAGGACTCTATATCCCTGGAAGAGTGAGCAGGGCACTATATCCCTGGAAGAGTGAGAAGACACTATATCCCTGGAAGAGTGAGCAGGACTCTATATCCCTGGAAGAGTGACCAGGGCACTATATCCCTGGAAGAGTGAGCAGGACACTATATCCCTGGAAGAGTGAGCAGGACTCTATATCCCTGGAAGAGTGAGCAGGGTACTATATCCCAGGAAGAGTGAGCAGGACACTATATCCCTGGAAGAGTGAGCAGGACACTATATCCCTGGAAGAGTGAGCAGGACTCTATATCCCTGGAAGACTGAGCAGGACTCTATATCCCTGGAAGAGTGAGCAGGGCACTATATCCCAGTAAGAGTGAGCAGGGCACTATGGGCCTCATTCCGAGTTGGGCGGTAAGGGTTAGCCGTCACCGGTAAGGAGACCGGTGCTTTTAAACCCTTACCGCCCATACCAAGGTCCCTTAGCGGGACCCACAAAGGCTGTGTGGTCTGACCACACGTCCTTTGTGGGTCCCGCTAAGAGACCAGGGCGCTAATAACGGGCCCGTAATTTACGGGCCCGTGATTAGCTCCTTCCCCATTCCCATTGAGCCCTATTGGGGCTCAAATGGGAATGGGGAATGGTTGGTTGAATGGGGATTTACCGAGTCCGCACAGGTTGGAATGTCCCGGTAAGTCCCCATTCACCACCAGACACGGACCCGGGTTTGGAGACAGCCTTGGTGCTAATAGCGCCATGGCTACCTCCAAACTCAGAATGAGGCCCTATATCCCTAGGTGTGGATTAGTGAGAAGGGCACTATATCACAGGAAGAGTGAGTATGACACTATATCCCTAGGTGTGAACTAGTGAGAAGGGCACTATATCCCAGGAAGAGTGAGCATGACACTATATCCCTAGGTGTGAATTAGTGAGCAGGGCACTATAGCCCAGGAAGAGTGAGCAGGACACTATATCCCTAGGTGTGAATTAGTGAGCAAGGCACTATATCCCAGGAAGAGTGAGCAGGACACTATATCCCTAGGTGTGGACTAGTGAGCAGGGCACTATATCCCAGGAAGAGTGAGCAGGGCACTATATCCCTAGGTGTGGACTAGTGAGGAGGGCACTGTATCCCAGGAAGAGTGAGCAGGGCACTATATCCCTAGGTGTGAATTAGTGAGCAGGGCACTATATCCCAGGAAGAGTGAGCAGGGCACTATATACCTAGGTGTGGACTAGTGAGAAGGGCACTGTATCCCAGGAAGAGTGAGCAGGACACTATATCCCTAGGTGTGAATTAGTGAGCAGGGCACTATATCCCTAGGTGTGAATTAGTGAGCAGGGCACTATATCCCAGGAAGAGTGAGCAGGGCACTATATCCCTAGGTGTGGACTAGTGAGAAGGCCACTGTATCCCAGGAAGAGTGAGGAGGACACTATATCCCTAGGTGTGAATTAGTGAGCAGGGCACTATATCCTAGGATGTGGATTCGTGAGCAGGGCACCATATTCCAGAGCATAGGACAGAGAGGAGGACAGCCTAAGGAAGAGGTGAACCTTTGGAACACTTGGGAAAGGGGGGCAGCCCTGAATCACAAGCGAGGTGGAGAGACCACGTGGTCTCCAGAAGAAGTGATGAAGAGTGAATGCTAAAGCGACTTAAACAGGAACACTTCCCCTCTGGAACTTTCTGAATGCCTTTTTCTTTGCTGTCCTTTGTTTATAATTCCAAGTTACTGAATCATTTTACGTTTTTCTAAACTTATTCTGCTGCCAGTGGCAGTGTGTTCACTTAGCCATGTGACAATTACATACATGCAGCCTCCCTTAACTGCCAGGCTATTATGCAAGTCTACGCAAACAGGATGAGCATACTCGTCCTTGGCACTTAAGGGGTTAACAAGACTCTTCTTTGGAAACTACTTCCATACAGCACCTTAATTGTACACTCAAGGAAGCAAAGACGTTGCCATGCTCAACACAGACCATTTGTATATTTGAATGCAAAGCCAGACCTATTGGTTTTGTCAACGCTTGCTGGAAGGGCTTAGCTGTACCTTGTGTTGTGTTTCGGTCACGTGACTCCTGCTTGTACCCTCGTGCCTGTGTGTTTCCCAGTCTAGTAACAATCAAAACAAGATGATGACGTCCTGCGTGTATTTATAGAGTGCTCCGTGAATTCCACGTGCACTTAGGCCTCCGTCTATTTATAGTCTGGCTGGACCCCAAGCACAGGCCTGCAGACGCCAAAGCTGGAGCTGATGCTTGTCTACTCGCACTTATACGTAGCCCCCGTGCCCCCTCCCCAACTTGCAATGTCCCTTTGCTTTCCTGTGAAGAATCAGAGTGGTTTAAACCGAAATAAAAAACGGCCATAGTTACTACTGCAGCAGATCTGCAGGAAAATCCAGACACCTAGAACATGGAAGGTCTGACGGTGCTTAACGCAAGATGGCGCCTGACACAGAGGCCACAGTGATATCACCTTAAATACACCTTCATTCTGCATCCCTCCCGTGTCTCGACACTGTCATCGTGTGCATCATTACGCGACAGGGTAAGATAATGAGGGGATATGTGCATGTATGACTCTGGGTTGAGTGGTGACAAGGAAAGAAGACACTGACCAAGTGGTGCAATAGTGGTTCCTACAGACCTGTATTAAATAATAAACCAAACCTATCCATCCCTCCCTGTCATCGAGATGTTGGACGAACATCTAGTGAAGCTGAGTAAGAGCTTCTGCCAAGGACTGGATCCGAACTCGAACCCTCTGATCAGAAGACTCACTGCCACCAGAGCAAACCCCTTCAGCCGCTACCCGCGGGCCATCACGGCAAGGACCCTGTGAAACCAGCCCTACTATGACAAGTCCACACAGGCCAAGAAGAGTCCTAAATACGACTACACACTCAACCCAAGAGGATGGAGTTATGAGGCTCAAGCCTCGGTATCCAAGAATCACCGCTGATGGATAAAATCTCTCAGAAAGAAGGAGAAGAAGAAGAAGACGCCGGATCCCTCCCTGGGGGCGTGGCTGGCACCCATGGTGTAAGGCTGCTTCTCGGTGAGATCCTGCCCGATCCGCCATCATCCTCCTAAAGAAGAATGATCTGCCGCATAACAATACCCTATAAGTGACGGGAGACCGATCAGAGCATTAGCGGAAGAGGATCCTTTTGTGAGGGACGGCACGCTCCAGCAGATCACCGAGAAAATGCCCTGCAGTTTCCCGCTCGCGGACTACAGGAAGGGGACCCAAAATGGCAGCCGCATCGGAGACACTGCCGACTTGGTGAGGAAGAGTGTGGAGGGGATCGAAAAGCACCCGCGCCGTGAGAGAACACCCCATGAGTGCCAAAATCAAAAGAGGTGACCCGCACACATTAAACGCCAGTGTAGCATGTAGAAGGCTCGGTGCAAGGATGCGTCGGTGAGCATGCATGTGTAACCACAAGGAAGGCCGCATTGTCCCGCTACACAGGGCATGAATGGACATAAGGGCTCCTCCAAAATGCCACTGAGGCACAGGTTAATCCACAGCGACGACGATCCATAACGCGGAGTGCGCGAACCTGCGGAGGACGGGCAGGGGGGGAACAATTCTAATATCTCCTGGAATTCCAAAAGTGCAAGAACTGCTGACTTCCTCGAGTTTCCCCCTGCTGCCGGAACTTCAAAAAATATATGGACTAAAGGGCAAATAGCCCCAAAGAAACAAACGAGCGTTGGAGCATAGTCAAAAAAACAGATGACCGAGGATCACAACTAAAGGCCCAAACTTTTTTTGTATTTATGAAAGGAACTTGGGGTTGGTCACCCTAGGTTACCTGGGGGCAACCAGACGTGGACTCCCTGCTCACTGTGCTTAGAGATGCTCAGCTTCACCTCACTGATGATGCCCAACAAGGCTGAAACACGTGTATGGGGTTGCTGATGGTACTCTCGTTCAGAGAGGAATTGCCATAGCATTTCGGTGCTGGACTGCCCTTGTGGGCGGGACAAAGACTGATATGCAAATGGATATTTCCCATCTGTGAAGGTACAGTGAGCAAAAAGCAATGGCTGCGAACTCTCAATGTGGTTAATAACCACTGAACAGGTTATCATGCCTTGTTCTTTCGAGAGAGGGGCGCCTGCTACCTTTTTTTGTAATTTTGAAAGGAACTTGGGGTTGGTCACCCTAGGTTACCTGGGGGCAACCAGACGTGGACTCCCTGCTCACTGTGCTTAGAGAGGCTCAGCTTCACCTCACTGATGATGCCCAACAAGGCTGAAACACGTGTATGGGGTTGCTGGTGGTACTCTTGTTCAGAGAGGAATTGCCATAGCATTTCGGTGCTGGACTGCCCTTGTGGGCGGGACAAAGACTGATATGCAAATGGATATTTCCCATCTGTGAAGGTACAGTGAGCAAAAAGCAATGGCTGCGAACTCTCAATGTGGTTAATAACCACTGAACAGGTTATCATGCCTTGTTCTTTCGAGAGAGGGGCGCCCGCTACCTTTTTTTGTATTTAAAGGCCCAAACTCCCGGCCCACAGACCCAACTGAGGAGTTAAGAGAATTACTGCTAGCACTGGGGCACCACAATAAGGAAGTAACTCCTTAATAACTCAAGCTCCGGGGGTCTCCTCCCCACACCTCCCAATTAAGATAAGGCTCCACAAGAGAAGTCGAGGTAGGAGCCAGCGGACATACACCGTCACGAAGGCCCCTACGCGCTTCTGGCCGGCAACTCAGTTGCAACACCCAAGGTGTTAAATACCACATTGCACCATACAAAACAAGATTAATGTCTCCTAAGGCAACGGAAACTCAGAGGATCAAGCAAAGATAGAAAGCGAGGCCATAACGCAGCCACAGGTGCCTACGGACAATTTAGCTACAACAGCCACACATGGCCCCTGGACCCTGCTTTCGCATGCTCACTTTCAACTCAATCTCGCTTCTTCCCCCTGTATAGCCTCTAGCACCATATCCCCCATGCGCCCCCCTGAAAATAACAAGCAGACTCTCATTGTGGGTCGGTAGGCCGCAGTTGCTTTATTAGGCAGGAGGTAGTTTACAGGTGTTCTGCTTTTGGCAGCGCAGTATCAGGGTTCTGCTCTGAGCTGAAGCCCTCACACATTGCTAACTTGGCTGAGCAGCCTCTGGTTTTATTCAGAGCTGACGCCCTTAAACACTGCTAACTTTCCAACACTCCCCAGTTTGATCAATGGCTTTTCAGGTAGCAAACATTCACACTGACGTTTCCCAAGTGCAGGATCTTTACTTCGCCTGACCCTTCCCATGTTTCATTGTTGCCCAGGTGCCCTGTGCTTTTTGCCTATTAATACGTCCAACCATGAAGTCAGCTGATCAGGGTGCGGGGATAGGCCATTACTCTCTCTATGATCGTAGTCTGTAGGCCTGTTAGGTTAATCAGTCAGCGATAGCCCACTACTCTCTCTATGAGCGTAGTCTGTAGGCCTGTTAGGTTAATCAGTAGGAGATAGCCCACTACTCTCTCTATGATCGCAGCCTGTAAGCCTGTTAGGTTAATCAGTAGGAGATAGCCCACTACTCTCTCTATGATCGTAGTCTGTAGGCCTGTTAGGTTAATCAGTAGGAGATAGCCCACTACTCTCTCTATGATCATAGTCTGTAGGCCTGTTAGGTTAAGCAGTCAGCGATAGCCCACTACTCTCTCAATGATCGCAGCCTGTAGGCTTGTTAGGTTAATCAGTAGGAGATAGCCCACTACTCTCTCTATGATTGCAGCCTGTAGGCCTGTTAGGTTAATCAGTAGGAGATAGCCCACTACTCTCGCTATGATCGTAGTCTGTAGGCCTGCTAGGTTAATCAGTAGGAGATAGCCCACTACTCTCTCTATGATTGCAGCCTGTAGGCCTGTTGGGTTAATCAGTAGGAGATAGCCCACTACTCTCTCTATGATCCCAGCCTGTAGGCCTGTTAGTTTAATCAGTAGGAGATAGCCCACAACTCTCTCTATGATCGCAGCCTGAAGTCCTGTTAGGTTAATCAGTAGGAGATAGCCCACTACTCTCTCTATGATCGCAGCCTGCAGGCCTGTTAGGTTAATCAGTAGGAGATAGCCCACTACTCTCTCTATGATCGCAGCCTGCAGGCTTGTTAGGTTAATCAGTAGGAGATAGCCCACTACTCTCTCTATGATCGCAGGCTGTAGGCCTGTTAGGTTAACCAGTCAGCGATAGACCACTACTCTCTCTATGATCGCAGCCTGTAGGCTTGTTAGGTTAATCAGTAGGAGATAGCCCACTACTCTCTCTATGATCGCAGCCTGTAGGCCTGTTAGGTTAAGCAGTCAGCGATAGCCCACTACTCTCTCTATGATCGCAGCCTGTAGGCCTGTTAGGTTAATCAGTCAGCGATAGCCCACTACTCTCTCTATGATCGTAGTCTGTAGGCCTGTTAGGTTAATCAGTCAGCGATAGCCCACTACTCTCTCTATGATCGCAGCCTGTAAGCCTGTTAGGTTAATCAGTAGGAGATAGCCCACTACTCTCTCTATGATCGTAGTCTGTAGGCCTGTTAGGTTAATCAGTAGGAGATAGCCCACTACTCTCTCTATGATCATAGTCTGTAGGCCTGTTAGGTTAAGCAGTCAGCGATAGCCCACTACTCTCTCAATGATCGCAGCCTGTAGGCTTGTTAGGTTAATCAGTAGGAGATAGCCCACTACTCTCTCTATGATTGCAGCCTGTAGGCCTGTTAGGTTAATCAGTAGGAGATAGCCCACTACTCTCGCTATGATCGTAGTCTGTAGGCCTGCTAGGTTAATCAGTAGGAGATAGCCCACTACTCTCTCTATGATTGCAGCCTGTAGGCCTGTTGGGTTAATCAGTAGGAGATAGCCCACTACTCTCTCTATGATCCCAGCCTGTAGGCCTGTTAGTTTAATCAGTAGGAGATTGCCCACAACTCTCTCTATGATCGCAGCCTGAAGTCCTGTTAGGTTAATCAGTAGGAGATAGCCCACTACTCTCTCTATGATCGCAGCCTGCAGGCCTGTTAGGTTAATCAGTAGGAGATAGCCCACTACTCTCTCTATGATCGCAGCCTGCAGGCTTGTTAGGTTAATCAGTAGGAGATAGCCCACTACTCTCTCTATGATCGCAGGCTGTAGGCCTGTTAGGTTAACCAGTCAGCGATAGACCACTACTCTCTCTATGATCGCAGCCTGTAGGCTTGTTAGGTTAATCAGTAGGAGATAGCCCACTACTCTCTCTATGATCGCAGCCTGTAGGCCTGTTAGGTTAAGCAGTCAGCGATAGCCCACTACTCTTTCTATGATCGCAGCCTGTAGGCCTGTTTGGTTAATCAGTAGGAGATAGCCCACTACTCTCTCTATGATCGCAGCCTGTAGACTTGTTAGGTTAATCAGTAAGAGATAGCCCACTACTCTCTCTATGATCGCAGTCTGTAGGCCTGTTAGGTTAATCAGTAGGAGATAGCCCACTACACTCTCTATGATCGCAGACTGTAGGCTTGTTAGGTTAATCAGTAGTATATAGGCCACTACACTCTCTATGATCGTAGTCTGTAGGCCTGTTAGGTTAAGCAGTCAGCGATAGCCCACTACTCTCTCCATGATCGCAAGCTGTAGGCTTGTTAGGTTAATCAGTAGGAGATAGCCCACTACTCTCTCTATGATCGCAGCCTGTAGGCCTGTTAAGTTAATCAGTAGGAGATAGCCCACTACTCTCTCTATGATCGTAGTCTGTAGGCCTGTTAGGTTAATCAGTAGGAGATAGCCCACTACTCTCTCTATGATCGCAGCCTGTAGGCCTGTTAGGTTAATCAGTAGGAGATAGCCCACTACTCTCTCTATGATCGCAGCCTGTAGGCCTGTTAGGTTAATCAGTAGGAGATAGCCCACTATTCTCTCTATGATCGCAGCCTGTAGGCCTGTTAGGTTAATCAGTAGGAGATAGCCCACTACTCTCTCTATGATCGCAGCCTGTAAGCCTGTTAGGTTAATCAGTAGGAGATAGCCCACTACTCTCTCTATGATCGTAGTCTGTAGGCCTGTTAGGTTAATCAGTAGGAGATAGCCCACTACTCTCTCTATGATCATAGTCTGTAGGCCTGTTAGGTTAAGCAGTCAGCGATAGCCCACTACTCTCTCAATGATCGCAGCATGTAGGCTTGTTAGGTTAATCAGTAGGAGATAGCCCACTACTCTCTCTATGATCGCAGCCTGTAGGCCTGTTAGGTTAATCAGTAGGAGATAGCCCACTACTCTCTCTATGATCGTAGTCTGTAGGCCTGCTAGGTTAATCAGTAGGAGATAGCCCACTACTCTCTCTATGATCCCAGCCTGTAGGCCTGTTAGTTTAATCAGTAGGAGATAGCCCACAACTCTCTCTATGATCGCAGCCTGAAGTCCTGTTAGGTTAATCAGTAGGAGATAGCCCACTACTCTCTCTATGATCGCAGCCTGCAGGCCTGTTAGGTTAATCAGTAGGAGATAGCCCACTACTCTCTCTATGATCGCAGCCTGCAGGCTTGTTAGGTTAATCAGTAGGAGATAGCCCACTACTCTCTCTATGATCGCAGGCTGTAGGCCTGTTAGGTTAACCAGTCAGCGATAGACCACTACTCTCTCTATGATCGCAGCCTGTAGGCTTGTTAGGTTAATCAGTAGGAGATAGCCCACTACTCTCTCTATGATCGCAGCCTGTAGGCCTGTTAGGTTAAGCAGTCAGCGATAGCCCACTAATTTCTCTATGATCGCAGCCTGTAGGCCTGTTTGGTTAATCAGTAGGAGATAGCCCACTACTCTCTCTATGATCGCAGCCTGTAGACTTGTTAGGTTAATCAGTAAGAGATAGCCCACTACTCTCTCTATGATCGCAGTCTGTAGGCCTGTTAGGTTAATCAGTAGGAGATAGCCCACTACACTCTCTATGATCGCAGCCTGTAGGCTTGTTAGGTTAATCAGTAGTAGATAGGCCACTACACTCTCTATGATCGTAGTCTGTAGGCCTGTTAGGTTAAGCAGTCAGCGATAGCCCACTACTCTCTCCATGATCGCAGCCTGTAGGCTTGTTAGGTTAATCAGTAGGAGATAGCCCACTACTCTCTCTATGATCGCAGCCTGTAGGCCTGTTAAGTTAATCAGTAGGAGATAGCCCACTACTCTCTCTATGATCGTAGTCTGTAGGCCTGTTAGGTTAATCAGTAGGAGATAGCCCACTACTCTCTCTATGATCGCAGCCTGTAGGCCTGTTAGGTTAATCAGTAGGAGATAGCCCACTATTCTCTCTATGATCGCAGCCTGTAGGCCTGTTAGGTTAATCAGTAGGAGATAGCCCACTACTCTCTCTATGATCGCAGCCTGTAAGCCTGTTAGGTTAATCAGTAGGAGATAGCCCACTACTCTCTCTATGATCATAGTCTGTAGGCCTGTTAGGTTAAGCAGTCAGCGATAGCCCACTACTCTCTCAATGATCGCAGCCTGTAGGCTTGTTAGGTTAATCAGTAGGAGATAGCCCACTACTCTCTCTATGATTGCAGCCTGTAGGCCTGTTAGGTTAATCAGTAGGAGATAGCCCACTACTCTCTCTATGATCGTAGTCTGTAGGCCTGCTACGTTAATCAGTAGGAGATAGCCCACTACTCTCTCTATGATCCCAGCCTGTAGGCCTGTTAGTTTAATCAGTAGGAGATAGCCCACAACTCTCTCTATGATCGCAGCCTGAAGTCCTGTTAGGTTAATCAGTAGGAGATAGCCCACTACTCTCTCTATGATCGCAGCCTGCAGGCCTGTTAGGTTAATCAGTAGGAGATAGCCCACTACTCTCTCTATGATCGCAGCCTGCAGGCTTGTTAGGTTAATCAGTAGGAGATAGCCCACTACTCTCTCTATGATTGCAGGCTGTAGGCCTGTTAGGTTAACCAGTCAGCGATAGACCACTACTCTCTCTATGATCGCAGCCTGTAGGCTTGTTAGGTTAATCAGTAGGAGATAGCCCACTACTCTCTCTATGATCGCAGCCTGTAGGCCTGTTAGGTTAAGCAGTCAGCGATAGCCCACTACTCTCTCTATGATCGCAGCCTGTAGGCCTGTTTGGTTAATCAGTAGGAGATAGCCCACTACTCTCTCTATGATCGCAGCCTGTAGACTTGTTAGGTTAATCAGTAGGAGATAGCCCACTACTCTCTCAATGATCGCAGTCTGTAGGCCTGTTAGGTTAATCAGTAGGAGATAGCCCACTACACTCTCTATGATCGCAGCCTGTAGGCTTGTTAGGTTAATCAGTAGGAGATAGCCCACTACTCTCTCTATGATCGTAGCCTGTAGGCCTGTTAGGTTAAGCAGTCAGCGATAGCCCACTACTCTCTCCATGATCGCAGCTTGTAGGCTTGTTAGGTTAATCAGTAGGAGATAGGCCAATACTCTCTCTAAGATCGTAGTCTGTAGGCCTGTTAGGTTAATCAGTAGGAGATAGGCCACTACTCTCTCTATGATCGCAGCCTGTAGGCTTGTCAGGTTAATCAGTAGGAGATAGGCCAATACTCTCTCTAAGATCGTAGTCTGTAGGCCTGTTAGGTTAATCAGTAGGAGATAGGCCACTACTCTCTCTATGACCGTAGCCTGTAGGCCTGTTAGGTTAAGCAGTCAGCGATAGCCCACTACTGTCTCTATGATCGCAGCCTGTAGGCTTGTTAGGTTAATCAGTAGGAGATAGGCCACTACTCTCTCTATGATCGCAGCCTGTAGGCTTGTTAGGTTAATCAGTAGGAGATAGGCCACTACTCTCTCTATGATCACAGCCTGTAGGCTTGTTAGGTTAATCAGTAGGAGATAGCCCACTACTCTCTCTCTGATCGTAGCCTGTAGGCCTGTTAGGTTAAGCAGTCAGCGATAGCCCACTACTCTCTCTATGATTGTAGCCTGTAGGCCTGCTAGGTTAAGCAGTCAGTGATAGCCCACTACTCTCTCTATGATCGCAGCCTGTAGGCTTGTTAGGTTAATCAGTAGGAGATAGGCCACCACTCTCTATGATCACAGCCTGTAGGCTTGTTAGGTTAATCAGTAGGAGATAGCCCACTACTCTCTCTATGATCGTAGCCTGTAGGCCTGTTAGGTTAAGCAGTCAGCGATAGCCCACTACTCTCTCTATGATCGCAGCCTGTAGGCTTGTTAGGTTAATCAGTAGGAGATAGGCCACTACTCTCTCTATGGTCACAGTCTGTAGGCCTGTTAGGTTAATCAGTAGGAGATAGCCCACTACTCTCTCTATGATCGCAGCCTGTAGACCTGTTAGGTTAATCAGTAGGAGATAGCCCACTACTCTCTCTATGATCGTAGTCTGTAGGCCTGTTAGGTTAAGCAGTCAGCGATAGCCCACTACTCTCTCTATGATCGCAGCCTGTAGGCTTGTTAGGTTAATCAGTAGGAAATTGACCCCTACTCTCTCTATGATCGCAGCCTGTAGGCCTGTTAGGTTAATCAGTAGCAGAGAGCCCACTACTCTCTCTATGATCCAGCCTGTAGGCCTGTTAGGTTAATCAGTAGGAGATAGGCCACTACTCTCTCTATGATCGCAGCCTGTAGTCCCATTAGGCTCATCAGTACTGAACCTTGGTAGTCCTACTTTCCTACTCCTCTGCGGCTTCACTTGTTCTCTTTTCCCTGTTTCCATCTGAGTGATCAGACTTACTATGAACGCTTGGCCGCTCCTTTCCAGGATTCTCTCCTTTTCTAACCATCTCTGAATGTGTACTCATTCTCCCCCTCAATCGTCTCGGCCCCCTGCTTTGCACCTGTAGACTGTGTTTGTCTCCCACTCAAAGCCTTCTCCTTCTTCCTCTCCTTCTCATCCTTTGAGCATAGCTTTCTCCCCTCTCTTGATCTCTCCCACTACCACTTTTTTCACCACTTTGGGCACACCTTCACTCACACAGCAGAGCTATTTCTCTTTTCCTTTGGTCAGGCCTCGCAGCACTTTTCCTTTGGTCGGGTCTCTCAGCACTTTCCCTTTGGTGAGGGCTCTCAACACTTCCCTTTGGTCAGGTCTCTCAGCACTTCCCTTTGGTCAGGTCTCTCAGCACTTACGCTTTGGTCAGGTCTCTCAGCACTTCCCTTTGGTCAGGTCTCTCAGCACTTATGCTTTGGTCAGGCCTCCCAGCACTTTCCCTTTGGTCAGGTCTCCCAGCACTTTCCCTTTGGTCAGGCCTACCAGTGCTTTCCCTTTGGTCAGGCCTCTCAGCACTTTCCCTTTGGTCAGGTCCCTCAGCGCTTTCCCTTTGGTCAGGCCTCTCAGCACTTTCCCTTTGGTCAGGCCTCTCAGCACTTTACCTTTGGTCAGGTCTCTCAGCACTTTCCCTTTGGTCAGGCCTTTCAGCACTTTCCCTTTGGTCAGGCCTCTAAGCACTTTCCCTTTGGTCAGGCTTCTCAGCACTTTCCCTTTGGTCAGGCTTCTCAGCACTTTCCCTTTGGTCGGGTGTCTCAGCATTTTCCGTTTGGTCAGGCCTCTCTGCACCTTCCCTTTGGTCAGACCTCTCAGCACTTTCCCTTTGGTCAGGTCTCTCAGCACTTTCCCTTTGGTCAGGCCTCTCAGGTCTCTCAGCACTTTCCCTTAGGTCAGGCCTCTCAGCACTTTCCCTTTGATCAGGCCTCTCAGGTCTCTCAGCACTTTCCCTTTGGTCAAGCCTCTCAGCACTTGCCCTTTGGTCAGGCCGCTCAGCACTTTTGCTTTGGTCAGGTCTCGCAGCACTTTCCCTTTGGTCAGGCCTCTAAGCACTTTCCCTTTGGTCAGGTCTCTAGGCACTTTCCTTTTGGTCAGACTTCTCAGCACTTTCCCTTTGGTGAGGTCTTTCGGCACTTTCCCTTTGGTCGGGTCTCTCAGCACTTTCCATTTGCTCAGGCCTCTCAGCACTTTCCCTTTAGTGAGGTCTCTCAGCACTTCCCTTTGGTCAGGTCTCTCAGCACTTTCTCTTTGGTCAGGTCTCTCAGCACTTTACCTTTGCTCAGGCCTCTCAGCACTTTCCCTTTGGTCAGGCCTCTCAGCACTTTCCCTTTGGTCAGGCCTCTCAGCACTTTCCCTTTGGTCAGGCCTTTCAGCACTTTCCCTTTGGTCAAGCCTCTAAGCGCTTTCCCTTTGGTCAGGCTTCTCAGCACTTTCCTTTTGGGCAGGCCTCTCAGCGCTTTCCCTTTGGTCAGGCCTCTCAGCACTTTCCCTTTGGTCAGGCCTATCAGCACTTTCCCTTTGGTCAGGCCTCTAAGCACTTTCCCTTTGGTCAGGTCTCTCAGCACTTTCCCTTTGGTCAGGCTTCTCAGCACTTTCCCTTTGTTCAGGTCTCTCAGCACTTTACATTTGCTCAGGCCTCTCAGCACTTTCCCTTTGGTCAGGCCTCTCAGCACTTTCTCTTTGGTCAGGTCTCTCAGCACTCTCCCTTTGGTCAGGCACTTTCCCATCCTCTCTCCCTCTTACTTCCTTTCCCACTTTCGTAACCTTTGCTAAATTTCCCAGCACCCTTCACTTAACCAGCCGCACCAGTTCCCTTGGCTCCTTAGTTTGGCCTCCTGGGTCTCTCCTCCAGAGTGGCCCAATCCTTCTGTATCCCTCTTGTACCATTCTGGTCTTCATTACCACCCCAGTGTCTCTTGCCTGCTCTCTCCTCCGGCCTTACCTAAAACAGAACCCGTCTTCCGTCTGCAGCACCTACTCCAACCGTTTCCAAACTCAAACTGAGGCCCCGGGATTTGAGAGACCGCTTGCCCTGCCTCTTGAAAGGAGACTCAGGTCTGTAAGAAGTGATGGGGATTTACTGCCCGGCTTCATACCTGGGGATAGCCACCAACTTGAAGTGGGATTTGGGATTGGCTGTCCCATCCTTGCATGGTCTCTCTCTTCCTTCCAGACCCTGGCCCTGCATTACAGGCTTTCTCTGGAGAAAGGGCACACTCGGGCATTGCTTCAAGGAGCTGATGAGAGGATGGTAATAGCAATGAATGAATGCCTTTGCTAAATGGATTAAAAAACAAACGTAGAAGGAGCGGATTAGTGATTTGCACCGATACCTCTGCTTGCTTTCCCCGTGCGAGTTTGCTAAAGCTTTGTATACCAATGCTTTGGCGATGAAGCGCGCATGAACGCTGAAGTGCGTGAGATGAGTGCACTTGTGTTCATTGTGAACAACGCAGGAGGGTGCAGATGCGTTAAGCCCCGTTGGAGGAGATGGAAAGACCTAGTGGCAAAAAGATAGTGCAGCGACTGAACCCCTGTACCAGTGGGGTACCCAGAGATGGAAGTGTAATATAAATCATTGGTACGCCGTACCACTAGTTCGTTTGCTTTTTACAGAGCGTACCTTCAGTTCAAGGGCTCAAGAAACACGTTCTTGATGTGTTTTCTTTTCTCCTGAGCCAAATATAGAATCCGTCCGAGGCTCTGCAGGTTGCTATCGTGCAGGTTGTTAGACAGAGGGAGGTCAAAACAAACGATCTTACTAGGCCTTGTGTCAGATCGTGTAAGTGCGAGAACGAGAAGTGCAAGGGGAAAGGGGAGAGTGCAAGGAAGAGGGACGGGGAAACATGCCAGCAATGCCCTGAGTAAGGGCAGCACAGGGCAGCGCGGCTCTGGGTGGGTGCAAGGAGGCAGGAGACTGTACAGGTTACAGCCCGTACGTGCGCAGAACGCCCGGAGCCAGTGCAAGGGTGACTGATCAAGAGAGAGCCTGGTACCCAGTGAGACTCTCAGGTTAATCAAACAGCCAGACGGTGCAGCAGACAGGTAGGTCAGAAGGGGAGGGAGAGCGAGAAAGCAGAGAAGAGAACAGTTTTGAGCTGCTTCCAGAACTTCAGGTGGTCCGGCTTCAGTTTGAGAGGGGTAGGTAGGGAGGCCATTCTAGAGGGAGGCAGCTGCAGAGGAGAGAGATCCACCCCCCACTCTGCCTCGAGAAGCGTCTAACCCTTAGAGAGTTGGAGGCTGTGATCAAAGGGCTCAAGAAGGAAGGTTTTTAGAAAGAGAGCGTTGGAGGTAGTAAGCCTTGTGGACAATGCAAAGGGTCTTGAACTTGATCCTTGCCGCCACTGGGAGCCAGTAGAGATTTCAGGGCAGGAGAGATACAGTCCCAGGGCTTGAGGCCAAGGATAAATCTCGCAGTCCTGTTCTGGATTAGTTGCAGAGGGCGGAGAGTAGTGGAAGGCAGAATGAGAAAGAGGCTGTTGCAGTAGTCCAGCCTAGAAAGAACTAGGGTTCTGGAGACAGTGAGCTTCTGGGGGAAGATGAGAAGGGGAGGAGTACCTTTGAGGAGGTTCAGCTGGTAGTTGAACTTCTTGGCAAACTCAGAGATGTGAGGAAAGAAAGAGAGAGTGTAGTCGAAGAGGAACCTGAGGTTTTTTACCTCAAAGGAAGGCCAAGGAAGAGGGCCCAAGGAGGGCGTTGACAGTGAGAAAGGGAAAGAGGAAGCAGGAGTCCCAATGAGAAGGATCTCGTTTTACGGGCATTAAGGCAGAAATCGTTGGAGGTGAACCAGTCCTGAATCGCGGATATACAGACAGGAATGAGCGAGAGAGGGGAGGAGGCTGACGGGAGCCTGAAGGAGAGCTGAGTGTCATCTGCATAACTCTGAAAGTTAGGGGAGAAGGTAGAGATCAGGTGGCCCAAAGGGGGCCAAGTAGAGGTTGAAAAACCAGGGTGAGAGGATAGAGCCCTGAGGAACGACACAGGTGGAGAGGAAGGTTGCGGAGAGAAAGGAACCAAGGTGAACCTGGGAGGGGCGCTCTGAGAGGAAGGAGGTCAGCCACACTAGGGCCTGATCCATGATGCCCAGGTTCTCACAGAGTAGATTGATCAGGATGGCGTGGTTGAACATGTCAAAGGCAGAGGAAACATCAAGGAGGATGAGGACAGAAGGAATGCTGGAATCAAGGCTAGAGAGCAGATCTTCACACTGTTCAGGAGAGCAGTTTCCGTGCCTCTGGCAGCTCTGAAGCCAGACTGATGGTCATGGAGACAACCAACAGATTCAGTGTGAAGATTAAGCTGAGAGATGGCCAGCTTTTCCAGGAGTTTGCCCAGGAAAGGGGTGATAGAGCTTGGTAATAGTTTGGGGTGCACAAGAGAGTGCTTGGTCGAGAGAGGGTAACGTTCCAGTGGCAAAAGAGTGATTACAGAAATCGGCGAAGGCTGGAGCAAGGGTGTCAACAGATTCTGGCTTGAATTTGGGCTCTGTCCTTGGTCAGAACAGAGAGTCTGTATTGCCTGTGGAGCAGGTGGCAGGACAGTTTGTGAGAGGATGCGCCCATGCCCTCCACTTCCTCTCAGCCACCCTGCACTTGCGCTTCAGGGTGGCGAGGTCGGAATCATACCAAGCTTTGCACTTGGAGGTAGGCTTCAGCCGGATTCTCATGACAGCGGAAAGGATGTGTTGGAGATAGAAAGATGCAGATTGGAAAGGGCTGTGTCAGAATGTGAGTCAGCCGCAGGAGTAGGAGGAGCATAGAAAGTAGAGGCGTAGGTATCCACAGACACACGCTTCATGGATCGAATGTCAGCAAAAGTAGGTGACAGTGCTGGGGTGGGCTTTGCAAGAGGGATAGAGAGTTTCAGGTGAGCGGAAAGCAGAAAGTGGTCAGTCCAAGAGAGGGGAATGGTGAGAGGGTTAGAGAGAGGGGTGTCTGAGGAGATGAGAACATCCAAAGTATGTCCGGCAGAGTGTGTCGGTCCAGAGGGTAGAATGGAGAGACAGTGTGTGTTGCAGAGGTTGCGGAAAAGTCCAGAGGAGGGATTAGAAGCAACCACGTGAATGTTGAGGTCTCCAAGGAGGAGAAGTTGAGAAGTAGAGGCAAGGCGAGAAGAGGAGAGGTCAGCCCACTCTGAGAGGAAGAAGGCAACATAGATAGGTTGCAAACACATTTCTTGTATCAATGGCAGGGCCTTTCATATGCATGAAGGAACATTTTCCACTCAAAGAGCTCACAAAGCACCAGTTACTCTGCAAATCTGTGCTAGTTACAGTGAGCAGCACAAAGGGCTCATTTAAACATGTGTTTACATCCATCATGTCTACTATCTTGACATGCAAAAAATTAAATTGCTTTAAGTCCCTAATCAAATGTTTTGAACATCATGAATAACGGCGAGCTGGAGGTTTGGGACAAAGAATCTGCAGATCTCTCAGAGTTTTTACACAACTTCTTTTGCACTGGGCTTAAATGGATTTTTCAGGTTGCCATTAGCTTGCCCCCACCCCCACAAGAGGTCTATAAAAAGCTGTACTCACAGGGAGGCACCCTCTTAGCCAGAACCACTAAATCTGCAAGTGGTATGTTTTAAAAGGCCTGGAAGGGGTGGGGGGGGGCAGACCTGGGCTTGTATCTGGTGTGCTTTCAGAATGAAAATGACCCTTTGCTTTCTTAACATGGTCCTTAAATGGGCCATGACGTGTAAAGGGCCCCTGCTTTGGTGCTAGGGTAGGAAAAAGGAAAGTGATAACAGAAATGAAGGGACCTTGTAACCCTCCAAGACGGGGGTGTGGGGGGGAGGGGGGGTATCCATCCCTGACAAATACCAATACCAGAATGCAATTGGGAACAATGGAAACTCCAGCCTTGCCCAAGAGCTCTCGTTACACATGTTGTGCCTATGATCTCAGTTTGATGCCACCCTTAGATTGCACACTCTTCCACACCATCTCCTCCACTCGGGAACAAATTCCCCCACATGGCGCCGCTGTGACGTGCACAGGGAAAGCACCGCGCGGTGAACATCTGTCCATTAACATTGGTCAAAACTACCAGCTGCCACAGAGAAGTAACTCCTCGCACTGGTCCCCACTGGAACAAAAAATAGTCCACTTTGACCCCAAAAATGGGTCCACAGTAGCACGTTGGGCTTTCACATGGGGCATAGCTCAGCGGCAACGTGCTCGCCTTGGAAGCAAGACGGCGTGGAGCAACACAGGTTCGATCCCCGGGTCCGCGTTTAGAAACCTCTGGGTATTAAGCGCGTTATAAATAACCTATCACATGTCACATTGTCCTAATGCTCAGGACAGTTGGGGCTTGTGGACCAGAGGTGCATTTCCTGGCAAGGCCACTCAGACGTTCATCCGTCTGAGGTCGCAAAAGTACAAACCGCAGAGTAGAGGCTGGAAAGGGGAGTCAGCGAGAGCAAGAGCAAAGCTAACATGTAAGCAGTGGCAGAAGTTCACTGAAAAAAGTAGTGGAACTGTAGTCTCAGCAAGGAAGTGTCAAACTAGAAATTATATCGTGCCTCCTATTGCTTTGAATATATGTATATTGGCCTACGCCAAGCTGCTAACAAGCTGCTTATAAACTACATGTGAATAAACTCGCATTGCAAGATCCTGACCTTAGAAACCATATAAACTGTCATTTTGGGTCAAGCCGCCATTTTAGGTTTACTTGCTCTATAAAGTCACCATGTGAGCTAAAATGGTAGCCTATGTTATTCAGAACAGAACTCGATTGTCATGACCTCTGTACAGCTAATGTATAACTTGCCTGCAGGCCACTTGTTAGGGTCATGAGCTGAGACCTTGTCCTGCTGCTGACCTGTGTGCAATGGATTACCTGTATCACCGAAACTGATCTATAATTGAATGAGAACACCTGCTTTACTACATTGTATAAATTAAGTCCTGCATTGTAATGTTAGGCCTAGAGCATACATTATTATCATTTCTTCTTGTTAATGTATAAACCTAAGATGAACTAGATTTGACCTGGCAAAGGACCCTAGAGCAGTAACTTATTTATGGAATGGTTAACCTGCAGAAAGGCTGGACAACAGGCTGGAGAAATGTATAAAAGCCTGACTGTTTCAATGAATATTTGCACTCACTGAGCACACCGAACCACGCCAGAGTTCGCTGTGTTGTACTGAGGGTCGATAGCTATCTGAATTTTGTTCTGTTCTTTTGTAACTGGATTCAGTATAAAATAAAGTACTTTGTATGTTCCTTTGTAACCTGTGTTTGGTGTGTTTCCTTTTTGGTTACCCTGCCTCATATTATTTCCTTGTTTTCACAGTTGGCGCCCGGAATAGGGACCCTCAAGATTGATGCCGGATTATTGAAGGTTGACGCACGCTATCGGACCGGAATCGGACGATGTGACATAACGGGCCCGACTGAACGAGACGCGACACCTCAACAGCGCTGCACGATCCGTTCCCTGGACGATAGCTGTGTGGTCTGAGACGGCATCTTGACGAGGGTCAATTTTTTGAGGCGGGCAGATTTGCCGAAATCACCATACACAAGGTAAAATTCGTTAGGTAAGTCCTTTGAAAACCGATCGGTCCTCCTTAGGTTTGGTCAGGTGAGTCGTTACCCGACTCTTAATTCAACCCTGACAATTTGAATTTGGCGCATTGTATCTGCAGACACAATTATGGACCAGGTAACACCGAGTATTTGAGAAATGCCTGGGAAATTGTCTAACTGCTTTAGGGCATTATTCCTCAGCGATAGACAATCTTTGGAATTTAGCCGTCCGGCACCACAGGAGGGGTCGCCGGCATGTACTATGTACTGTAAGCATGGCATTGGAAGTGTAGTATTTAATAAAATTTGGCACAGACAAACCAGACATGCCTCCGAACTTCAGTGGCCAGTCAATGGTAGTTTTGAGATCCCTCGTATTGAATATTTAGAGTCAGTCTTGTTAAAAAAGAAGGCCAGACCTGCAGCATTTGATGTTTTGCAAAATTGGAAAAGAGAAGCGTTGCAGCAGCTTAAAAGTAGGGAAAAACATGTGCGCCGTCATAAAAAAAATGCTGAAAAGGTGTTGTTATATGTTCAGGACAAACAGTCTGAGTCGGTTAGGAATATGGACAGGGCTTTCTCACTCGGTATTCAGAAAATCTATCCTTCTAAATATCTTCATGTTTCTGATGAGTTTCTCGACAAATTGTTAAATGAATGAAGGCCTGGTGCCTCTGCACCACCTCCATATGTTCCTCTTCCTCCTGCTGTACCTCTTCCTGCTGTTATTCCTGCTCTTCCTGCTCAACCTGTTGCTCCTATTCCTCCGGTTGTTGTTCCTCCACCTGCTCCTCTGCCTTTTCCCATTGCACCAGTAATAGTACCTCCATTGAATTTGCCTGCACCCTCACTCCCAAGTAGTTCTGTACCGCTTGTAGTTGATCAGGGTGCAGGGTCGAGGATTGTTTCTCGTAATACTGTTCCTACAGAAAAGAAACAGGATTTGTTTGCATGGGCTAAGCATTGTATGGAGAGAGATGATCGAGCTAATTTTCTTGCCACACTTTCTAATATGGATAATTTTCCTGAGAAAAATGTTTTCATTGAAGGTTTAGGGATTCATTTATGTGTAATGTGGGGTAAATTAAATAATGCAGACCTCCCACAAGGGTTGAGGGACCTGAATACTTTAGCGTTTTCAAGAGACACTGTGGAGAAGGTACATGAGCATGTTGAGAGGATATTTGAGTATAGAAAGAAGTTGGAAAGGTTTCGGAATGAGGATGACGAAGAAGAAAGTATGTATGTACAGAAACGATTTCTTCCGTGTCGTAAATCGACATCTGAGGAGGCGCAAATTTGTACCAAAGTTGTGATTATAGGATTTCAGACATATCGAGAACTCCAGTAGAGGTATATGACACATACAGACAATATACGCTAGAAATGCAGAGGAGAGTGATACAGGTAATGGTAGAGTACCTGCAGGATGAATGTTTAAAGAGAAAGGTTAGTTGTCCCACAGAGTTATTGAGCATTTATAAGAGAGCTTTTTCACTTGACACTTCTTCAACTGCTTTAGCGCTCGACTTAGCTCTGTTGCTTAGTAAGCGTTCGGAGTTGCCTACATCTCAGTTGCCTATGAGAGAGGTTCCTCCGACATTTGTCCCAAAGGTTGAGATTCCTGCTAATGCTGCAGCAGGTACACCTGCTGTGGACATTCCTGCACATTATGTATCGCAGTTTGTTCACGTCCCGTTTTCACGACAGGAAGTGAATACTATTAGACAAACTATTCCTGACATTAGGAAAAATCCGGCAGGGTTCTATAAAGAGGTAGAGTCCGTTTTGCAGTCTTCAGTGCTTACCCTAGGCGACATTGATTTGCTATTCCCCATACTCCTGCCTGTAGATTTGTGGAAACAAGTTAGAACTATAGACGATGTACCAGGGTTGGGAGATACATGGGCTAACATAGTTAGGCTTGATGGGGAAAGGCCAGCTGGTGAGAGACCACCTCAGGTGATACTAACTTTGCCTGACAGAATCATTGCAAAACTGAAATCTATAATCCCCGAAAAGAGAATTATTTGAGACAAGCTTCGTCCTGTGTCCAAGGAAAATCTGAGGGTGCTACCGAGTTCTTTAATCAGTTCGAACAGGTATTCTCTGATTTCAGTGGACAAGACTTAGGCACAGAGTCTGGGAAAAGATTATTTGTGGACAAATTTGTACGTGGATTGCTGCCTGACATCCAGTCACAAATTACGTCTTCTGAGAGCGCTTGGCAGGCGAAATCCCAATCAGAAGTACTGCACATGGCTCAGTACTACGAGAACCGTGTCAATAATGAAAAATATAGAGTAGAGAAGAGAAAAGGTGATTTGAAGACTAAAGTATTGTTACAGCAAATTATTAGAGGCCCCAGAGGGGGTAGTTCGCAGATTAGAGGTCAGTATGTTCCACAAGGGAATGTGCCCTTGGGTCCTGTGAATATTAACCAGTGTGCCTATTGTCGCCAGGAGGGTCATTGGCGTGCACAATGCCCCGTCCTTCGACAGAGGTCGAATAACACATTTGGAAATATGGGTAGACGATCCAGAGGTCGCCCGGGTGTAGGGGGCCCTGGTAGAGGCCAGTTTTCGCAGGATCCCCAGCAACCCTTTTCACAGGATAATCAGACTTCGAGTGTGGATACTAGAAACATATTTGATCATCCTTCTGCTGCATATCTATCTGAAGAGCTTCCTTTTGATGATATTTTGTTTTGTTAGGATTGCCCGAAGCAGGGTTTGGAACCTACACCTATTCCCGTTACTCAGAAAGGTCCCTACGTTGAAAAGGTAGTGGGAAATAGGAAACATCAATTTTTGATAGACACTGGAGCACAGAGTGCTCCATTGATCATTCTCGGGTTCCAAACATTCCACTGTCAGGGCAAACCAATGTTTCTGTAGGGTTTTCTGGCACACCAGTTGTTTGTCCGGTTTCTTCACCGGTACCTATTTCTTTGGGTCCCTTTACGGACCACTGTCCATTTCTCTTGACTTCGAATTGTGGAGAGAATTTGCTGGGGTTGAATCTGTTGAAGGAATTAAATGCGGTAATTCATTGTTCTTCTGATGGAGTGCGTTTGACGATTTCACCACAGCAATGTTCTGTTTCGCAATTCTTGACTAGACCTTTGCCGCCAGAATTCAGTAATGTACCAGAGTGTTTGTGGGCAGTTGATGACAATGATGTCGGTGTTTTGCAGATTGAGCCTGTTAAAATAGTTTTGAAACATGGAATTAAGCTGCCCCATATTCCACAGTATAAGATCTCAGTTGAAGGCGAGCGAGCTTTGAAGAGCATTGTTTCCGATTTTGTGCATCGTGGGGTGATTGAGGAGATTGCAGGACGTTTGTGCAATAGTCCGATTTTACCTGTGTACAAAAAAAGGTGATAATGCAATTCCATTTCGTTTTATAATTGATTTACGTGCCATTAATAAAGTCGTCGCTCCGCAATTTCCAATTGTGCCTGATGTGACGACAATATTAACCATGATTCCAGCTACGGCTACTCACTTCAGTGTTGTGGACCTAAAGAATGCTTTCTTCAGTATTCCTATACATGAGGATAGTAGATACTTGTTCGCGTTCACCTTAGGGGGACGCTCATTCACATTTACTTGTGCACCTCGAGGTTATACTGAGAGTCCTAGTATTTATAGTAGGGCTTTGAAAGAGCAGCTTGATACCCTTGGATTGCCCCCTACTTGTACGTTGCTTCAATATGTTGATGATTTGCTTTTAGCCGCTGACTCTGAGAGCTCTTGTAAAGAGGGGACTGTGTTGTTGCTCATCCATCTACCTAAGCATGGTCACAAAGCTTCGCTCAAAAAGTTTCAATATTGTTGCCAGGAGGTCGCCTATTTAGGCTATCTCCTGTCAAAGGAGGGAAGAAGATTGACACCTGAAAGAATAAAACACATTTCTGGCATGTCTGTCCCAAATACACAAAAGGAAGTTAGAGCCTTGACAGGTATGGCTTCTTACTGTAGGTTATGGATCCCAAACTTCTCACTAGTGATAAAACCGATGTTGGCCTTGACGAAGAAGGGTATTTCTTCGCCATTGCCATGGAATACGGAGCATCAACATTCATTCGAGTTGCTCAAGACTGCATTATGTTCGGCGTCAGTTATGGATTTACCCAACTATGAGAAGGCCTTTGTGTTGTTTGTGCATGAATGTGATGGATGTGCTTTGGCTGTATTAACGCAGGAACATGGAGGGAAGAATAGGCCATGCGGTTACTACTCTTCCGCCCTTGATCCTGTTGCATGCGCTTTGCCAAGATGTTTGCGCGCTGTCACTGCTGCTGCTGTGTCTGTAAAACAGAGTGAGGGAATGGTCCTAGGCCATGATTTAACCCTGATGGTGCCTCACTCTGTAGATATTCTATTGAACAAAACCCAAACTCAACACCTCACTTCCGCACGACTGACAAGATATGAATTAATCTTGTTTGCTCCCCACATTCAAATTAGGAGGTGCTGCGTTCTTAATCTGGCTGAACTCCTACCTTTCCCGCAAAATACTGTTTGCGGTGACGAAGAGTCACATGACTGCCTGTATACTACTGAACAAGATACAAAAGGCAGAGTTGATTTGAGGGACACTCTTTTGGATAACCCACAAGGGGAGCTGTTTTGTGATGGCTCCTGCTTCAAACTACTGGATGGTACATCCACAGCTGCTTATGCAGTCACTACATTGAGTACGGTTGTGGAGACCAAGAGAATTACGCATAACTCTGCGCAGGCCGCAGAGATTATAGCATTGACTCGAGCTTGTGAGCTTTCCGAAGGGCTAACAGTAAACATATATACTGATAGCCAGTATGCCTTTGGGGTGGCTCACAACTTTGGGAGACTTTGGTCAGAGAGAGGGTTTTTAACTTCGCATGGCACCAAGATCCAACATGGCTCCCTGATAGTACAATTGCTTTCAGCACTTGCGCTCCCTAGTCAGTTAGCAATCATTAAGTGCGCAGCACATCGCAAGATTATAGATGATGTAGGGAAAGGGAATGCTTTCGCTGATCAAATAGCTAGACAAACTGCCACTGATCTCTTCACGGAGATGTATGTTTCAAGGGAGACTGTAGATGCCTATGCAATGGATGAGGGTGTTGGGTCTGTACGGGATATCCAAGCCGATGCCACATTAGAAGAATCCAAGAGGTAGCTTTGGGCCTCCTTCTGTCCCGTTTGAAGTGATTCACTTTGACTTTATTGAAATGGAGTGATGTAACAATCTAAAATATGTCCTTGTGGTCATTTGCGCCTTTAGTAAGTGGGTCGAGGCTTTCCCTGTTAAAGACGCTACAGCCATGACCACTGAAAAGACCACGTTAAAGGAATTCTTCCCACGGTTCGGTTTGCCGAGAGTTATCTGGTCGGATAATGGTCCGCATTTTATCGCTGCTGTAATTCTACAGATATGTACGGTATTGCAAATTGACAAACGATTCCATTCGGCCAGACATGCTTAGAGCGCCAGATTAGTGGAAAGACACAATGGTATCATAAAAAACAAGCTCGCTAAGACGTGTGCCGGCACCAAACTAAAATGGCCGGATGCCTTACCGATCGTGTTACTTTCAATGCGTACAACCCCTCAAACTAAGACTGGGCTCTCTCCATTTGAGGTGGTAATGGGGAGACCTGCCAATATCTGGGGTCTTCCGAAGCCTAGGGCATTGAGGAATGTAGAAAATGTATTGCTTTCAGACTATTGTAGCCAGTTGACTAAAAAACCTGTATTTCATTTATCACCAGGTACGAGACGCTTTACCCGCGCGATACGAGGGCCCAGGCCACAGTATACAACCTGGAAGTTGGGTTTTGGCCAAATCTTTTGACCGATCTTCCTGCCTTGCACCTCGGTGGCGGGGCCCGTTCCAGGTCCTGCTGGTCACCCAAACAGCGGTGCGTATCGCAGGCCGGACGCATTGGATCCACGCGACGCATGTCAAGAAACTTCCTCACCCAGTGCCACACGTTACAGAAGAAACAGAACCCTTCGCTAACACTGCAACCAATGATCCCAAAGCAGTGAGTAGCACTGAGAGTGCGTTGGAGAATCTTTCTGAGCCCGTGAGGCTTGGGGAAGCTGCCATTTTGTCTCCGCACTCTCTGAAAATTTTGCTCCCGGAAATTGCTGTTCCAACTTCACTTGCCTCTGATACGTTGCTTCCAACGGGAAGTGACGACATCTTGTTCTCAGATCAAACAATACCAGGCACAATAAGATACAACTTCCGGCCACGAAGATAGACATACGGCACGGTTCGGCTGTGCATTCAAGGAAGGAAAGGATCATCAAGGGCTTGCTTTTGCCCAAAAAGGTGAGGAAGGGGATTCTGTTGGCTAGGGGTTGTGGAAGGACTAAGAAGCCGCGCGACCGTAGTGTCGCCAGCAACGAACATTGGGGTCGTCAATTGAAAATCTACAATGCCTGCTACCGCCACCGCTGCTGCTCGTATTGGACTTATAAATAAGGGGGTGACCAACTCGGACAATGAACAATGTGCCTGGGCCCCGAAAACGTATTGCTGTGTTTTTATGATAATATTTGGTTTTATAATAGTCACTGTTTTAGGCCTTTGGTATTTCGAAGAAACTCATCCTTTAGAGTCTTTGCTGCCGGCTGAAATTGTACCCACTGTTCCTACAGCTTTTGTACATTTGAATACTCTGTCACCTAGGGACTCACAGCATAGACAGAAGTATCACAATAATACCTTGTTGCTTATAATGAATGCAACACATGCCATTTTTAATAAGACTAATTGTTGGGTCTGCTCACATTTACCGCAACATGGGGATAAGGGGCTAGGTTGGTATATTCACCCTTTACCTTTGACAACTGCTTGTTATGCTTCACTTAGAGCACTGTTCTTTG
Source organism: Ambystoma mexicanum (assembly GCF_040938575.1). Taxonomy (NCBI): domain Eukaryota; kingdom Metazoa; phylum Chordata; class Amphibia; order Caudata; family Ambystomatidae; genus Ambystoma; species Ambystoma mexicanum. The sequence continues at coordinate 667,147,506 of NC_090940.1, read as the reverse complement.
GCCGATGGAATGATAGCATCTCGGGGAACTTTGATGGCACTAATTTGAATAGTTTTGAGAAACGTGTTCTGACTCCCCTGGGATGCTCGCTTTTCGCAAATAGGAGTAAGCTCAATATTGCTTCTATTAGGCCTTCTGATAGACTGTCTCGTCCTTTCCAATCTTTGATTTCCTTTAAAATGTCTCCGATAGGCAATAAGGATGCCGTGCCTCCTTCTTATACTGTTAACCATAGCCCCGATTCAGTTTCTTTCTGCATACAGAGGAATGGCACTCGGTCAATGGGAGATTTTAAAGGTTGTGCCAACGTTGCAAATTTGACTGGGGAAGGTAGACCTTTGTATGTAGGCGAACCTGTCTATTTTGTTTGCGGTAATCTAGCATTTCCATGGTTGCCCAGGGATTGCCAGGGAACTTGTTATCTAGGAATCCTGTTACCTGGGGTGTTTATAGCAAGTACTGTAGAGGTTTCGAAGGCTCGTCCACGGCGGGACGAGAATGGCGACACTCCAGCACAGGTTTTAGGAGATGTAGCGAAATCATTCCTTCCATTCTTTGGGCAGATAGCGAATTCCGAATATATCAGGAAACTAGCGAGAGTACTGGAGAGAACCATCAACCGGACCACAGATATACTCTATAATATGACTTTAGAGCAGAAAGCGATCAGATTGGTAGCGCTTCAGAACCGGATGGCATTAGATGTCATTCTGGCTGAACGTGGTGAGTATGTAAACTAGTGGGGTCTGCTTGCTGTGTTTTCGTACCAGATTCCTCCCCAACTATTTTTAAGGCAATACAGAATATTCACATTCTTAGTTCAGAAGTGCATGTTCCCGAGGGAAATTGGGATCTTAGCGCTTGGTTCTGGGACTTCTTGCGGTTTTGGGGTTGGAAATTGCTTTCAGTCTTGCTGATTATTTTGGGAATTTTGCTATTTCTTTGTTGTTGTATCCAATGTCTACCAAGTATATGTTCAATGCTAGGGGGATGTTGCGCTCAGGCGATAGGTACAATAGGACATAAAGTGTATGCCCCGGATAAAACCTCTAAGGAGTATGTACTGAAAGAGATCTTAGTAAAAGATCTAATGGCGATAGATATTTCTGAAAGCTATTCAGGGTGTATGGACGATGACACATGGAGTTATTTGCAGGGAGATCAGAAGTAGTTTAGCACTTGGCATAGGCCAAAAGGAGGGTTTGTCAAACTAGAAATTATATCGTGCCTCCTATTGCTATGAATATATGTATATTGGCCTACGCCAAGCTGCTAACAAGCTGCTTATAAACTACATGTGAATAAACTCGCATTGCAAGGTCCTGACCTTAGAAACCATGTAAACTGTCATTTTGGGTCAAGCCGCCATTTTAGGTTTTCTTGCTCTATAAAGTCACCATGTGAGCTAAAATGGTAGCCTATGTTATTCAGAACAGAACTCGATTGTCATGACCTCTGTACAGCTAATGTATAACTTGCCTGCAGGCCACTTGTTAGGGTCATGAGCTGAGACCTTGTCCTTCTGCTGACCTGTGTGCAATGGATTACCTGTATCACCAAAACTGATCTATAATTGAATGAGAACACCTGCTTAACTACATTGTATAAATGAAGTCCCGCATTGTAATGTTAGGCCTAGAGCATACATTATTACCATTTCTTCTTGTTAATGTATAAACCTAAGATGAACTAGATTTGACCTGGCAAGGGACCCTAGAGCAGTAACTTATTTATGGAATGGTTAACCTGCAGAAAGGCTGGACAACAGGCTGGAGAAATGTATAAAAGCCTGACTGTTTCAATGAATATTTGCACTCACTGAGCACACCGAACCACGCCAGAGTTCGCTGTGTTGTACTGAGGGTCGATAGCTATCTGAATTTTGTTCTGTTCTTTTGTAACTGGATTCAGTATAAAATAAAGTACTTTGTATGTTCCTTTGTAACCTGTGTTTGGTGTGTTTCCTTTTTGGTTACCCTGCCTCATATTATTTCCTTGTTTTCACAGTTGGCGCCCGGAATAGGGAGCCTCAAGATTGATGCCGGATTATTGAAGGTTGACGCACGCTATCGGACCGGAATCGGACGATGTGACATAACGGGCCCGACTGAACGAGACGCGACACCTCAACAGCGCTGCACGATCCGTTCCCTGGACGATAGCTGTGTGGTCTGAGACGGCATCTTGACGAGGGTCAATTTTTTGCGGCGGGCAGATTTGCCGAAATCACCATACACAAGGTAAAATTCGTTAGGTAAGTCCTTTGAAAACCGATCGGTCCTCCTTAGGTTTGGTCAGGTGAGTCGTTACCCGACTCTTAATTCAACCCTGACAATTTGAATTTGGCGCATTGTATCTGCAGACACAATTATGGACCAGGTAACACCGAGTATTTGAGAAATGCCTGGGAAATTGTCTAACTGCTTTAGGGCATTATTCCTCAGCGATAGACAATCTTTGGAATTTAGCCCTCCGGCACCACAGGAGGGGTCGCCGGCATGTACTATGTACTGTAAGCATGGCATTGGAAGTGTAGTATTTAATAAAATTTGGCACAGACAAACCAGACATGCCTCCGAACTTCAGTGGCCAGTCAATGGTAGTTTTGAGATCCCTCGTATTGAATATTTAGAGTCAGTCTTGTTAAAAAAGAAGGCCAGACCTGCAGCATTTGATGTTTTGCAAAATTGGAAAAGAGAAGCGTTGCAGCAGCTTAAAAGTAGGGAAAAACATGTGCGCCGTCATAAAAAAAATGCTGAAAAGGCGTTGTTATATGTTCAGGACAAACAGTCTGAGTCGGTTAGGAATATGGACAGGGCTTTCTCACTCGGTATTCAGAAAATCTATCCTTCTAAAGATCTTCATGTTTCTGATGAGTTTCTCGACAAATTGTTAAATGAATGAAGGCCTGGTGCCTCTGCACCACCTCCATATGTTCCTCTTCCTCCTGCTGTACCTCTTCGTGCTGTTATTCCTGCTCTTCCTGCTCAACCTGTTGCTCCTATTCCTCCGGTTGTTGTTCCTCCACCTGCTCCTCTGCCTTTTCCCATTGCACCAGTAATAGTACCTCCATTGAATTTACCTGCACCCTCACTCCCAAGTAGTTCTGTACCGCTTGTAGTTGATCAGGGTGCAGGGTCGAGGATTGTTACTCGTAATACTGTTCCTACAGAAAAGAAACAGGATTTTTTTGCATGGGCTAAGCATTGTATGGAGAGAGCTGATCGAGCTAATTTTCTTGCCACACTTTCTAATATGGATAATTTTCCTGAGAAAAATGTTTTCATTGAAGGTTTAGGGATTCATTTATGTGTAATGTGGGGTAAATTAAATAATGCAGACCTCCCACAAGGGTTGAGGGACCTGAATACTTTAGCGTTTTCAAGAGACACTGTGGAGAAGGTACATGAGCATGTTGAGAGGATATTTGAGTATAGAAAGAAGTTGGAAAGGTTTCGGAATGAGGATGACGAAGAAGAAAGTATGTATGTACAGAAACGATTTCTTCCGTGTCGTAAATCGACATCTGAGGAGGCGCAAATTTGTACCAAAGTTGTGATTATAGGATTTCAGACATATCGAGAACTCCAGTAGAGGTATATGACACATACAGACAATATACGCTAGAAATGCAGAGGAGAGTGATACAGGTAATGGTAGAGTACCTGCAGGATGAATGTTTAAAGAGAAAGGTTAGTTGTCCCACAGAGCTATTGAGCATTTATAAGAGAGCTTTTTCACTTGACACTTCTTCAACTGCTTTAGCGCTCGACTTAGCTCTGTTGCTTAGTAAGCGTTCGGAGTTGCCTACATCTCAGTTGCCTATGAGAGAGGTTCCTCCGACATTTGTCCCAAAGGTTGAGATTCCTGCTAATGCTGCAGCAGGTACACCTGCTGTGGACATTCCTGCACATTATGTATCGCAGTTTGTTCACGTCCCGTTTTCACGACAGGAAGTGAATACTATTAGACAAACTATTCCTGACATTAGGAAAAATCCGGCAGGGTTCTATAAAGAGGTAGAGTCCGTTTTGCAGTCTTCAGTGCTTACCCTAGGCGACATTGATTTGCTATTCCCCATACTCCTGCCTGTAGATTTGTGGAAACAAGTTAGAACTATAGACGATGTACCAGGGTTGGGAGATACATGGGCTAACATAGTTAGGCTTGATGGGGAAAGGCCAGCTGGTGAGAGACCACCTCAGGTGATACTAACTTTGCCTGACAGAATCATTGCAAAACTGAAATCTATAATCCCCGAAAAGAGAATTATTTGAGACAAGCTTCGTCCTGTGTCCAAGGAAAATCTGAGGGTGCTACCGAGTTCTTTAATCAGTTCGAACAGGTATTCTCTGATTTCAGTGGACAAGACTTAGGCACAGAGTCTGGGAAAAGATTATTTGTGGACAAATTTGTACGTGGATTGCTGCCTGACATCCAGTCACAAATTACGTCTTCTGAGAGCGCTTGGCAGGCGAAATCCCAATCAGAAGTACTGCACATGGCTCAGTACTACGAGAACCGTGTCAATAATGAAAAATATAGAGTAGAGAAGAGAAAAGGTGATTTGAAGACTAAAGTATTGTTACAGCAAATTATTAGAGGCCCCAGAGGGGGTAGTTCGCAGATTAGAGGTCAGTATGTTCCACAAGGGAATGTGCCCTTGGGTCCTGTGAATATTAACCAGTGTGCCTATTGTCGCCAGGAGGGTCATTGGCGTGCACAATGCCCCGTCCTTCGACAGAGGTCGAATAACACATTTGGAAATATGGGTAGACGATCCAGAGGTCGCCCGGGTGTACGGGGCCATGGTAGAGGCCAGTTTTCGCAGGATCCCCAGCAACCCTTTTCACAGGATAATCAGACTTCGAGTGTGGATACTAGAAACATATTTGATCATCCTTCTGCTGCATATCTATCTGAAGAGCTTCCTTTTGATGATATTTTGTTTTGTTAGGATTGCCCGAAGCAGGGTTTGGAACCTACACCTATTCCCGTTACTCAGAAAGGTCCCTACGTTGAAAAGGTAGTGGGAAATAGGAAACATCAATTTTTGATAGACACTGGAGCACAGAGTGCTCCATTGATCATTCTCGGGTTCCAAACATTCCACTGTCAGGGCAAACCAATGTTTCTGTAGGGTTTTCTGGCACACCAGTTGTTTGTCCGGTTTCTTCACCGGTACCTATTTCTTTGGGTCCCTTTACGGACCACTGTCCATTTCTCTTGACTTCGAATTGTGGAGAGAATTTGCTGGGGTTGAATCTGTTGAAGGAATTAAATGCGGTAATTCATTGTTCTTCTGATGGAGTGCGTTTGACGATTTCACCACAGCAATGTTCTGTTTCGCAATTCTTGACTAGACCTTTGCCGCCAGAATTCAGTAATGTACCAGAGTGTTTGTGGGCAGTTGATGACAATGATGTCGGTGTTTTGCAGATTGAGCCTGTTAAAATAGTTTTGAAACATGGAATTAAGCTGCCCCGTATTCCACAGCATAAGATCTCAGTTGAAGGCGAGCGAGCTTTGAAGAGCATTGTTTCCGATTTTGTGCATCGTGGGGTGATTGAGGAGATTGCAGGACGTTTGTGCAATAGTCCGATTTTACCTGTGTACAAAAAAAGGTGATAATGCAATTCCATTTCGTTTTATAATTGATTTACGTGCCATTAATAAAGTCGTCGCTCCGCAATTTCCAATTGTGCCTGATGTGACGACAATATTAACCATGATTCCAGCTACGGCTACTCACTTCAGTGTTGTGGACCTAAAGAATGCTTTCTTCAGTATTCCTATACATGAGGATAGTAGATACTTGTTCGCGTTCACCTTAGGGGGACGCTCATTCACATTTACTCGTGCACCTCAAGGTTATACTGAGAGTCCTAGTATTTATAGTAGGGCTTTGAAAGAGCAGCTTGATACCCTTGGATTGCCCCCTACTTGTACGTTGCTTCAATATGTTGATGATTTGCTTTTAGCCGCTGACTCTGAGAGCTCTTGTAAAGAGGGGACTGTGTTGTTGCTCATCCATCTACCTAAGCATGGTCACAAAGCTTCGCTCAAAAAGTTTCAATATTGTTGCCAGGAGGTCGCCTATTTAGGCTATCTCCTGTCAAAGGAGGGAAGAAGATTGACACCTGAAAGAATAAAACACATTTCTGGCATGTCTGTCCCAAATACACAAAAGGAAGTTAGAGCCTTGATAGGTATGGCTTCTTACTGTAGGTTATGGATCCCAAACTTCTCACTAGTGATAAAACCGATGTTGGCCTTGACGAAGAAGGGTATTTCTTCGCCATTGCCATGGAATACGGAGCATCAACATTCATTTGAGTTGCTCAAGACTGCATTATGTTCGGCGTCAGTTATGGACTTACCGAACTATGAGAAGGCCTTTGTGTTGTTTGTGCATGAATGTGATGGATGTGCTTTGGCTGTATTAACGCAGGAACATGGAGGGAAGAATAGGCCATGCGGTTACTACTCTTCCGCCCTTGATCCTGTTGCATGCGCTTTGCCAAGATGTTTGCGTGCTGTCACTGCTGCTGCTGTGTCTGTAAAACAGAGTGAGGGAATGGTCCTAGGCCATGATTTAACCCTGATGGTGCCTCACTCTGTAGATATTCTATTGAACAAAACCCAAACGCAACACCTCACTTCCGCACGACTGACAAGATATGAATTAATCTTGTTTGCTCCCCACATTCAAATTAGGAGGTGCTGCGTTCTTAATCTGGCTGAACTCCTACCTTTCCCGCAAAATACTGTTTGCGGTGACGAAGAGTCACATGACTGCCTGTATACTACTGAACAAGATACAAAAGGCAGAGTTGATTTGAGGGACACTCTTTTGGATAACCCACAAGGGGAGCTGTTTTGTGATGGCTCCTGCTTCAAACTACTGGATGGTACATCCACAGCTGCTTATGCAGTCACTACATTGAGTACGGTTGTGGAGACCAAGAGAATTACGCATAACTCTGCGCAGGCCGCAGAGATTATAGCATTGACTCGAGCTTGTGAGCTTTCCGAAGGGCTAACAGTAAACATATATACTGATAGCCAGTATGCCTTTGGGGTGGCTCACAACTTTGGGAGACTTTGGTCAGAGAGAGGGTTTTTAACTTCGCATGGCACCAAGATCCAACATGGCTCCCTGATAGTACAATTGCTTTCAGCACTTGCGCTCCCTAGTCAGTTAGCAATCATTAAGTGCGCAGCACATCGCAAGATTATAGATGATGTAGGGAAAGGGAATGCTTTCGCTGATCAAATAGCTAGACAAACTGCCACTGATCTCTTCACGGAGATGTATGTTTCAAGGGAGACTGTAGATGCCTATGCAATGGATGAGGGTGTTGGGTCTGTACGGGATATCCAAGCCGATGCCACATTAGAAGAATCCAAGAGGTAGCTTTGGGCCTCCTTCTGTCCCGTTTGAAGTGATTCACTTTGACTTTATTGAAATGGAGTGATGTAACAATCTAAAATATGTCCTTGTGGTCATTTGCGCCTTTAGTAAGTGGGTCGAGGCTTTCCCTGTTAAAGACGCTACAGCCATGACCACTGAAAAGACCATGTTAAAGGAATTCTTCCCACGGTTCGGTTTGCCGAGAGTTATCTGGTCGGATAATGGTCCGCATTTTATCGCTGCTGTAATTCTACAGATATGTACGGTATTGCAAATTGACAAACGATTCCATTCGGCCAGACATGCTCAGAGCGCCAGATTAGTGGAAAGACACAATGGTATCATAAAAAACAAGCTCGCTAAGACGTGTGCCGGCACCAAACTAAAATGGCCGGATGCCTTACCGATCGTGTTACTTTCAATGCGTACAACCCCTCAAACTAAGACTGGGCTCTCTCCATTTGAGGTGGTAATGGGGAGACCTGCCAATATCTGGGGTCTTCCGAAGCCTAGGGCATTGAGGAATGTAGAAAATGTATTGCTTTCAGACTATTGTAGCCAGTTGACTAAAAAACCTGTATTTCATTTATCACCAGGTACGAGACGCTTTACCCGCGCGATACGAGGGCCCAGGCCACAGTATACAACCTGGAAGTTGGGTTTTGGCCAAATCTTTTGACCGATCTTCCTGCCTTGCACCTCAGTGGCGGGGCCCGTTCCAGGTCCTGCTGGTCACCCAAACAGCGGTGCGTATCGCAGGCCGGACGCATTGGATCCACGCGACGCATGTCAAGAAACTTCCTCACCCAGTGCCACACGTTACAGAAGAAACAGAACCCTTCGCTAACACTGCAACCAATGATCCCAAAGCAGTGAGTAGCACTGAGAGTGCGTTGGAGAATCTTTCTGAGCCCGTGAGGCTTGGGGAAGCTGCCATTTTGTCTCCGCACTCTCTGAAAATTTTGCTCCCGGAAATTGCTGTTCCAACTTCACTTGCCTCTGATACGTTGCTTCCAACGGGAAGTGACGACATCTTGTTCTCAGATCAAACAATACCAGGCACAATAAGATACAACTTCCGGCCACGAAGATAGACATACGGCACGGTTCGGCTGTGCATTCAAGGAAGGAAAGGATCATCAAGGGCTTGCTTTTGCCCAAAAAGGTGAGGAAGGGGATTCTGTTGGCTAGGGGTTGTGGAAGGACTAAGAAGCCGCGCGACCGTAGTGTCGCCAGCAACGAACATTGGGGTCGTCAATTGAAAATCTACAATGCCTGCTACCGCCACCGCTGCTGCTCGTATTGGACTTATAAATAAGGGGGTGACCAACTCGGACAATGAACAATGTGCCTGGGCCCCGAAAACGTATTGCTGTGTTTTTATGATAATATTTGGTTTTATAATAGTCACTGTTTTAGGCCTTTGGTATTTCGAAGAAACTCATCCTTTAGAGTCTTTGCTGCCGACTGAAATTGTACCCACTGTTCCTACAGCTTTTGTACATTTGAATACTCTGTCACCTAGGGACTCACAGCATAGACAGAAGTATCACAATAATACCTTGTTGCTTATAATGAATGCAACACATGCCATTTTTAATAAGACTAATTGTTGGGTCTGCTCACATTTACCGCAACATGGGGATAAGGGGCTAGGTTGGTATATTCACCCTTTACCTTTGACAACTGCTTGTTATGCTTCACTTAGAGCACTGTTCTTTGGCCGATGGAACGATAGCATCTCGGGGAACTTTGATGGCACTAATTTGAATAGTTTTGAGAAACGTGTTCTGACTCCCCTGTGATGCTCGCTTTTCGCAAATAGGAGTAAGCTCAATATTGCTTCTATTAGGCCTTCTGATAGACTGTCTCGTCCTTTCCAATCTTTGATTTCCTTTAAATTGTCTCCGATAGGCAATAAGGATGCCGTGCCTCCTTCTTATACTGTTAACCATAGCCCCGATTCAGTTTCTTTCTGCATACAGAGGAATGGCACTCGGTCAATGGGAGATTTTAAAGGTTGTGCCAACGTTGCAAATTTGACTGGGGAAGGTAGACCTTTGTATGTAGGCGAACCTGTCTATTTTGTTTGCGGTAATGTAGCATTTCCATGGTTGCCCAGGGATTGCCAGGGAACTTGTTATCTAGGAATCCTGTTACCTGGGGTGTTTATAGCAAGTACTGTAGAGGTTTCGAAGGCTCGTCCAAGGCGGGACGAGAATGGCGACACTCCAGCACAGGTTTTAGGAGATGTAGCGAAATCATTCCTTCCATTCTTTGGGCAGATAGCGAATTCCGAATATATCAGGAAACTAGCGAGAGTACTGGAGAGAACCATCAACCGGACCCCAGATATACTCTATAATATGACTTTAGAGCAGAAAGCGATCAGATTGGTAGCGCTTCAGAACCGGATGGCATTAGATGTCATTCTGGCTGAACGTGGTGAGTATGTAAACTAGTGGGGTCTGCTTGCTGTGTTTTCGTACCAGATTCCTCCCCAACTATTTTTAAGGCAATACAGAATATTCACATTCTTAGTTCAGAAGTGCATGTTCCCGAGGGAAATTGGGATCTTAGCGCTTGGTTCTGGGACTTCTTGCGGTTTTGGGGTTGGAAATTGCTTTCAGTCTTGCTGATTATTTTGGGAATTTTGCTATTTCTTTGTTGTTGTATCCAATGTCTACCAAGTATATGTTCAATGCTAGGGGGATGTTGCGCTCAGGCGATAGGTACAATAGGACATAAAGTGTATGCCCCGGATAAAACCTCTAAGGAGTATGTACTGAAAGAGATCTTAGTAAAAGATCTAATGGCGATAGATATTTCTGAAAGCTATTCAGGGTGTATGGACGATGACACATGGAGTTATTTGCAGGGAGATCAGAAGTAGTTTAGCACTTGGCATAGGCCAAAAGGAGGGTTTGTCAAACTAGAAATTATATCGTGCCTCCTATTGCTATGAATATATGTATATTGGCCTACGCCAAGCTGCTAACAAGCTGCTTATAAACTACATGTGAATAAACTCGCATTGCAAGGTCTTGACCTTAGAAACCATGTAAACTGTCATTTTGGGTCAAGCCGCCATTTTAGGTTTTCTTGCTCTATAAAGTCACCATGTGAGCTAAAATGGTAGCCTATGTTATTCAGAACAGAACTCGATTGTCATGACCTCTGTACAGCTAATGTATAACTTGCCTGCAGGCCACTTGTTAGGGTCATGAGCTGAGACCTTGTCCTTCTGCTGACCTGTGTGCAATGGATTACCTGTATCACCAAAACTGATCTATAATTGAATGAGAACACCTGCTTAACTACATTGTATAAATGAAGTCCCGCATTGTAATGTTAGGCCTAGAGCATACATTATTACCATTTCTTCTTGTTAATGTATAAACCTAAGATGAACTAGATTTGACCTGGCAAGGGACCCTAGAGCAGTAACTTATTTATGGAATGGTTAACCTGCAGAAAGGCTGGACAACAGTCTGGAGAAATGTATAAAAGCCTGACTGTTTCAATGAATATTTGCATTCACTGAGCACCCGAACCACACCGGAGTTCGCTGTGTTGTACTGAGGGTCGATAGCTATCTGAATTTTGTTCTGTTCTTTTGTAACTGGATTCAGTATAAAATAAAGTATTTTGTATGTTCCTTTGCAACCTGTGTTTGGTGTGTTTCCTTTTTGGTTAACCTGCCTCATATTATTTCCTTGTTTTCACAGAAGAGGGTAGGCGGAAGCATAGTGCAACATGTGGCAAGGAGTTGTGGCCGGGACATTGCAAAAGTCTAAGTGACTAGTAACTAAGGCTCCTATCACAACTTTACACTTGCACAGGGACATGAATGGACAAATCCACTATATAGAATGGTGAGAATGGTCGTAAAAAATAGGGGAATGGTAAACAGAAAAAAATGAAAGAAGTGGAACGCCGTTCCTGCCCGTACCCGCTCACTTCAATGACTGCATGTAAGGGTGTATTTAATTCCACCTGCAATCTCCAGTTACATTACATTTCATTTTACTTTGATAGTTTTTTAGTCCAGTGCGATTCGAGGCACCACGTGCGTCACAGTGCTGGACAGAGCAATGTTTCTCACCACTGCTGTGGATGCTAGGCCAAGATGGCTGCTGGGCAGGGCACGGGCGCCACACCACTAGGAATTTCCTGCCACATGGCTGTGATGGGCGAGCCGGTGCCTCGGGCCACCCTGTACTAACACGCGCATGCATACAATCACTGAGACATGACACATGCGTCCATGCTTTCCAAGGTCCCGGCGGCAACTGCCGCACGGACGTTCTTTATTCAAAACGCGCATGCACGACCCAAAACGAGGCTCGCACATGCGTTGTGTACACTGATGACATCACATGCCTTTTTTCTTTAATTAAAACAAACTTACATCAACCACAACAATACAACATGGAAAACAAGAACTGGACCCGGCGTGGGTTGCTGACCTGACTCTGACGCCAGCTCAGTCTCCTGAGTCCAGGACGTAGTCCTTGAGACAAGCCGGAGGCCTGCGATTATGTCGCACAGGATATCGGTGGCTGTTCTGGGGGATCGCTCCGGGGAACTCCACCCGCGGCAGCTCCTCCAGTGGGGCATCCGCTCCGGGGCTCTCCGCCCCCGTTTCCAATGAGGCTCCATCGTCGGGGCCCGCCTCCTCACCGGGAACGTCCACTTTCTTAAAAAAAGATTGGTTGCGGGTGATTGTCCCTCGTTCATTGGCCGCAGTGACCATGGTCCCCTTCACGTGGGGAACGGTCCACGGCTGGGCTTCGTATGGTAGTGCCAGCTTCCCTTCAGGTTGACGATTCCGCACTAACACCGAATCACCTACGGCCACCTCCTTGTCTTGCAAACCTCTCCTCGCACTCTCCTTCATGTTGCGTGCCGCTCGCTCCTCCCGGACTTTCTCGTTGTCAATAACCCCGGGTTCTCGGCCCTCCATCTCGGGTATCAAACCTCTCGGGCAGCGTCCAAACACCGCTTCGGCTGGGCCGACCCCCGTGGACTGGTGGGGCGTGCTTCTGTATTCCCTTAGCAACTTGACCAATTTCTGCCATAGATCACTCCCTCCATTGGCAGATATTCTGAACACTTTATTAAGGGTCCGCATCATTCTCTCAGCTTCACCATTCGCCCAGGCCAGAGGGGCGAGACCTTCCGATGTTGGATGCCTTTTTCCTTCAAGTACTGCGCAAACTGGTCTCCCGTGAATGGGGGTCCATTGTCCGAGCACAACATTTCAGGGAAACCATGCGTGACAAACATTCTGTCCAACACCCTGGTGGTGTGTTCAGTCGCTGTTGATTCCACCACTTCCACCTCCGGGTACCTCGACCATTGGTCGACCACCGCCAAAAAGTATATGCCCCTTCCCGTTGATCCAAAATCAGCATGGATTGTGCCCCACGACTTCTCACTCCTTTCCATGGAACTGGTGGGCGGAGCACTCTCAACCGGACATGCCGCTTGGCACGGTAAACACCTTTTCACATACAATTCCGCCAGACTTTCCAGATTGGGGAACCATACCTTGGGTCTGAGCCGCGCCTTTGTCTTGGCGATACCTTGGTGCCCTGTATGGGCCAGTTCCAGGACGCGGTTTCTCAGGGCTTGTGGAATGACTATTTGCCTTCCCCGCAGCAGTAGTCCATCTTCCGATATCGATAGTTCGTCCCTCACCCTCCAGAGCGCCTGAAGGTCCTTCTGAGCCCTCTGTTCCCGCCTGGAGTTGTTTTGGAGCACCTCCTTCCAGTCACCACTTCTCACCGCACCCTTGACAATCTTGAACACTTCGTCCATCGACGACTCCTCGGCCACGGCTACCCTGGATAGAGCCATGGGCATCACGCTCTCCACCACGTGGCACACCAACTCTTGGCAATCTAACACTTCACTGGGGCCTTCTGCCCGCTCGTGATTCGGGTGGCGTGAGAGGTAGTCAGCCGGATTATTAGTCCCCGGTCTGTAGACAAGCTTGACCCCGTACACGATGAGTGCTAGAATCCAGCGTTCTATCCTTGGGGGAGGTTTTGATGACACGCCCACCAGGATGGGCAGGAGCGGCTTGTGGTCAGTCACAACCGTAACTGGCTTGCTCAGAATGTACAGATGAAAATGGCGGCAGCCCTACAGAATGGCCAACGCCTCTCTCTCGATCTGCAAGTAGCGCTTTTCCGTGTCCGTGAGAGCTTTTCTCGCATAGGCAATGGGGTGCATGTCTCCTGTGTTATCGGCCTGCATAAGGACAGCCCCTAGACCCACCAGGCTGGCATCAACGACAATCTCCGATTCTGCGGTGGGGTCAAAGTATGCCATTGTGTCCCGATCAGACAGAGCTTTCTTGATCTCCTGAAACGTCTCCTGCTCTCTCCTGTCCCACACCCAGACGGCCTCATTCTTGGTCAAGGCCCTGAGAGGCTCGGACAGGGACGCCAGCCCCTTGATGAATCGCCCGCAGTAGTTGACCATCCCCCAGGAAGCTATGTACCTCCGTGGGGACTGGGGCGCTGCTGCTTCGCGGTTGTCCTTGACCTTTTCAGGATCTGGCGAGACGCCGCTGGCATGGAAGATGAAACGAAAAAACCCAATCCTGTCCTTGAAAAACTCACATTTATCACGGTGCAAAGTAAGTCCCAACTCGCTCAACCTTCGCAGGGTGCTCCAGTCTCTTCATGTGTTCTGCTTTGCCTCTGCAAAAACCAAAATGTCATCACTCATATTGAGTACCCCTTTTATGCCAGCCAGCGCACCCCTGACGGCATTTTGAATAACTTCTGCCACAGAGGAAATGCCAAAACTCAGGCGTTTAAACTGATAGAGACCCTTGCGTGTAGTAAACGTTGTAATATATCTGGAATCTAGGTGGAGCTCTAGCTGGTGGTAGCACGACCTGCTTCGAGAATTCTCTGGCCCCTTGTAGTTCCCCCACAATGTCATCCAGAGTTGGTGTCAAATGTCTTTCACGTTTAATGGCGGCATTCGGGAGGCGAATGTCCAGCCAGATGGGTACCGCACCCAGCTGTTTCGGCTTCGGTGCCACTACGATGGGCGAGACCCAGGGCGTCGGCCCCTCCACCCTCTCAATGATGTCCATTTCGACTAGAAGTTGAAGCTCCTTCTCCACTTGCTCCCTGAGGTGGAACGGGATTCTTCGATGTTTGAGGGCGGTGGGCCGGATGGTGTCATCAATATGGAGACGCACTGGGGGACCCTTCAGCTTGCCCACTCCCTGAAAGATTCCGGCGAACTTGGCCAGCAGTTGGTCAATGTCCACCTGGTACACCTCAAGTGCAAAGTACACCAGGTCCAACGCTTTTGACGCAGCGCAACTGAGTAGTGAGTGTGGGCTGATGTCTGTGACGAAAAAACGTGCCTTGATGGTCTTGGACACTCTGGTGACAGGTGCCACAAACACCCCTTGAATGGGTAGCGGAGTGTCGCCTCCAAAGGTGAAAATCTTTGCCGTTGACGCATCCAATGGTGGTGGTCCCGGGATTGCCATATAGTGGTCGGTGGCAAGCACAGAGACAGAGGCACCTGTGTCTATCAGTACCTGTGTCGGGACACATTGAATGTCAACCACACACTTGGGCTGTCTCTTTTTCCGTGCTCCTGTCGCAAGGTTGGAAATGAAAAAAAAACCTCTTCTTCCTCCTCCTCCTCTTCTGCGATATTTAGTCTCTGGACATCTTGCTCCAGTGTCGCAACACTGCGTTGTCTCCTAAACTCGCCGCAACTGGGCCTTGCCGGTCCTCTTTGCGTGGCAACCGGTGCGGGGGCACGACACATCCTGGCGGCATAATGGCCAGGACCATTGCACCTTCCGCAGGTTACCGATTTGGCGGGACAGTCATCAGAGTGGGGCAGATCATATCCGCAGTACTGGCAAATGGTCGCCGATCTGTGCGCTGGAGCTGCATCCTGGCGTTTCTGGCTCCATCGCGCTTTCGATGAAGCTTGCCTCCCCACTGCAAATGCCTCTTCAGACTTTCCCGGGCGCACAGCTGCATCCATCTTTGCGCCTCTCGTCTCAGCCAACTCATACACCCTGCCACTGTCTAATATTTGGACAAGAGACAATCCCGGCACCCGCAGTACCTGTCTGCGCAGTTTGCCCAAACTGCACCCCTGAATCACTTGATTGCGGACGATACCCTCTTCATTATCCCACCTACAAGTGGTAGCCATCTGCCAAAGACGTGCACAGAACTGATCAAGCAATTCGTCCTCCGCTGTTTCTCACGACAGAATAAAAATTTGTCAAAGTCCACGTTGGATAGAGGAATAAAGTAGTTCTTGAGAGCTGTTTTAATGGTATCATACGTCACCATTTGCAGGTTTAGAGACTCATATATGCGCAGAATGTCCATCCTTGCCTAATAGAGCAGTGTCGCCCTCTTGGCGTCATCATTGGTCTCTCCGGTCGCTGCAAAATACATGTCCAATTCTTTTATCCACAGCAACCATTTTGGGCCCAATTTTGAGGGTGGACCCGAAGTGTCAAATTCCTGCATGGGTAACAATGAACCCTGTTGTCTGCGCACCACCGTTTGCGTCGCCGATGCTTCTCCATTGCTGTCCGTCATCTTCGCCGATCGCACAGGCACCTCAATGCCGGATTAGAGGCCACAAACCTGACTCGGACAGATTGCTGATGCACCTGGTCCCATGCGCATAGGTGACATGGTGCTGCAACGATGTTCCAATGCCTGGCTGCCTTCTGTGCTTAGACGTCCATGCAGTCCTCTTGGAACGAAGCACTACGGACGCTCCAAAATTTGGCGTTCTATCTTCCGTTAGCACGTTGGCAGCGCACGAGCACCCTCGCGGGCCGCTACTGTCTTCCGCACTGAGGATAACGATATTGCCATCGCTCACGTCGGATTCGAGATGCGCAATGAAGAAAGTGCCCGTGGTTGACACGTCGGTGCATGTCAAACTGCTCACTCCGTTGGATCCCACCTCGTCGCCAATGTGATGGGCGAGCCGGTGCCTCGGGCCGGCCTGTACTAACACGCGCACGCATACAATCACTGAGACATGACACATGCGTCCATGCTTTCCAAGGTCCCGGCGGCAACTGCCGCATGGACGTTCTTTATTCAAAACGCGCATGCGCGACCCAAAACGAGGCTGGCGCATGCGTCGTGTACACTGACGACGTCACAATGGCGACCATGTACGTTTAGTTGGGGAAATGTTTCATGCAGAATTGTAAATTGTTTGAGGGTGCCGATCTCTAATATTAGGAACTCCTTTGTGCAGTCTTTTTTTGGCACGTTCGTGGGTTTTCTTTGCTTAGCCTGTGTTCTTTCTTCTGGCCCAAAAGGGACACCACGGGGGCGGGGCCATCACCGCTAAAAGCAGGCGTCCTACATGCTGGGTACACTATTGTTTTCCAAATGTGCAGTTTACACTCGTAAATGAAACATGCTTCTAAGGACGCTGCATTGTGAGGTGGTGTGGTGTGCATGATGTGTTTGGCCCAGTGCGTCACCGCGCTGCATGGGTACTTTCAGCTGTACGGTGCTGCCGCGTCCACTTGTGTAATTTTATAATGAAAGAGGATATTTGTTAAAGGACTAAGGCCGTGCCGCACTTGACTCTCAATGGTAGACACCATGGATATACTAATGTGAGCGGGCACATTGTGTGCGCGCGGTAACCGTCACCACGTGCAAGGTAATGGTGCTTTGCGAGCCTGGGGGTTGGAAAGGTTCCATCGTGCTTATGATAGGCCCTGCCACTGATAAAAGAAATGTGTTGGCAGCCTGTGCACCTTAAACCACCTGCAGGGTCACGCACGCCCTGGGTGTCGCCGGTCTGACACTTGGCGAACCTGGCACCCACACATTCAGTGGAGGGGGGTCAGCTCAGTACACAGGGGAGTGGGGTGCTCTGGCCGGCGTAACTAGAGGGTGGGAGTGGGCGGCAGCGGGGCATGCACAGAACTATAAAGCCTTCAGCCTAAGGATTGGGAGTGAGTTCCAAAGTACAGAGGATGGGAAGGAAGGCAGACAAGGGGAGAGGACTGCAATTTGCTGTGAGAATCAAGTAGGACGGGGATAGGTAGGCGAAGTGCGATGGCAAGTCTGTATACGGTGTGTGATGGATTGCGTTAGCCCCTAGTCCACCATAGTCTCGGTAGGGTAGCTGGTTAGGGCGAGGGGGCAACACTCCTGCCTTGGAAGCAAGACAACGCGCAGCAACTCAGGTGCGATAACATAGAATCCGAACGCTTACCGTTCTATACAAAAGCAGTAGCAGGCCAGGCGCAGACAGGGGTTGGGTTTAAGATAAGAAATGGGGCAGGGTTGAAGTTTATAACTTGACTTGCTAGTAAACATACCAAAGGTACCCGCCCACATAAATAGGCATTACAGAAACACGCTAAGCAAAAAGGTGCACTGCACAATTTGGGTATCATTCCCCATCGTGACTCAGAGACTACAAATACCAGAATGCAATTGGGGCAAAAAGGGCCTTTGGTTTTCATTAATGTATTTTCAAGGAGTGTTTCAACTCGTATGTGTTCTATGGGAAACTGGGGGCGAATTAACTCGGTCAATTATGGAGAGGCGCGTCACAAACCTCCAGCTCCCTCATCATCTTCATGGGGTTGAAGACATTTGGATTAAGGACAGAAAGCGACTTTTACTGGTCATGCATCAATGGTAGACACCATGGTTATAAACTCAACTTTAAATGGGCACTTTGTGTGCACACGGCACCCGTCACAGACGTGCAATGTAAATGGAGTGCGAGCCTGGGGGTTGGGAAGGTCCCATCGTGCTTATGATAGGCTCTGCCTCTGCTAAAAGAAATGTTTGCAACTCGGACACCTTAGCTACCTCCAGGGGCACGTACGCCGTGCACGCGCTGGGCATATTAGTACCAAGTTGTGTTTAGTGTAGGGTGCGCCGGTAGGATCCCTTTCTCCCGAGGTGAGCACATACAGGGGAGTAGGGTGCTCTGGCCGGCGTAACCAGGGGGCGGGGCAGGCAGTTGGGTCTTGTGCAGAAGGAGTATAGCTATAAACGGAAGGTTGGTAGAGGGTCACATAAGTACAGAGGACGAGAAGGGAGGCAAACACAAGTTGGGGGGGGGGGGTGGCAGGCAATGCGCTGTTGTCAACAAAGCAAAGGACCAGGGGAAATGTATGCGAAGTGTTCAGCAAAAGACCAGGGGAAATGTATGGAAAGTGTTCAGCAAAGGACTGGGGGAAATGTATGGGAAGTGTTCAGCAAAGGACTGGGGGAAATGTATGTGAAGTGTTCAGCAAAGGACCAGGGGAAATGTATGCAAAGTGTTCAGCAAAGGACCAGGGGAAATGTATGTGAAGTGTTCAGCAAATGACCAGGGGAAATGTATGCGGAGTGTGCAGCAAAGGACCAGGGGAAATGTATGCAAAGTGTTCAGCAAAGGACCAGGGGAAATGTATGCAAAGTGTTCAGCAAAGGACCAGGGGAAATGTATGTGAAGTGTGCAGCAAAAGACCAGGGGAAATGTATGCGGAGTGTGCAGCAAAGGACCAGGGGAAATGTATGTGAAGTGTGCAGCAAAAGACCAGGGGAAATGTATGTGAAGTGTGCAGCAAAAGACCAGGGGAAATGTATGTGAAGTGTGCAGCAAAAGACCAGGGGAAATGTATGTGAAGTGTGCAGCAAAGGACTGGGGAAATGTATGCGGAGTGTGCAGCAGAGGACCAGGGGAAATGTATGTGAAGTGTGCAGCAAAAGACCAGGGGAAATGTATGTGAAGTGTGCAGCAAAAGACCAGGGGAAATGTATGTGAAGTGTGCAGCAAAGGACTGGGGAAATGTATGCGAAGTGTGCAGCAAAGGACCAGGGGAAATGTATGTGAAGTGTGCAGCAAAAGACCAGGGGAAATGTATGTGAAGTGTGCAGCAAAAGACCAGGGGAAATGTATGTGAAGTGTGCAGCAAAGGACTGGGGAAATGTATGCGAAGTGTGCAGCAAAGGACCAGGGGAAATGTATGTGAAGTGTGCAGCAAAAGACCAGGGGAAATGTATGTGAAGTGTTCAGCAAGGACCAGGGGAAATGTATGTGAAGTGTGCAGCAAAACACCAGGGGAAATGTATGTGAAGTGTGCAGCAAAAGACCAGGGGAAATGTATGCGGAGTGTGCAGCAAAGGACCAGGGGAAATGTATGTGAAGTGTGCAGCAAAAGACCAGGGTAAATGTATGTGAAGTGTGCAGCAAAGGACCAGGGGAAATGTATGCAAAGTGTTCAGCAAAGAACCAGGGGAAATGTATGCGAAGTGTGCAGCAAAGGACTGGGGGAAATGTATGCAAAGTGTGCAGCAAAGGACTGGGGAAATGTATGCGAAGTGTGCAGCAAAGGACTGGGGAAATGTATGCGAAGTGTGCAGCAAAGGACTGGGGAAATGTATGCGAAGTGTGCAGCAAAGGACTGGGGAAATGTATGCGAAGTGTGCAGCAAAGGACTGGGGAAATGTATGCGAAGTGTGCAGCAAAGGACTGGAGAAATGTATGCGAAGTGTGCAGCAAAGGACTGGGGAAATGTATGCGAAGTGTGCAGCAAAGGACTGGGGAAATGTATGCGAAGTGTGCAATCCAAGAAATATTCAGCATCAATGGTCACAACTAGTAGCCACATAAGGAAGCACCTCATCAAACATCAGTGGAGGCGGATATGGCAAGCATGATAATGGGCCTCAAGGAAGCTTTAGAGTCATGGGGAGTTAGATATAAGGGTAGGATAAGGAAGGCAGCAGGGTGGCAGGGGAGAGAGGAAGAGAGCTAGGAGGACGATGCCACGGGATAGCTGGCTGAAAGAAGAGGGCGGTGGTAACGCCAGAACAGTGCAGTAGAGGGTAATGAAACGTGGCTGTGTGGCAATTTCAAAGTGCGAAAAGGCAAAAAACGATGTGAGTTAAACTAGCAGGACTCTGCTACAAGGGGAAGAGGTAAAGAATGAGAGCAGAAGGCCGCAAGGAAGGGTAATGACACATTAGCAGCTTGGCAAATACAAAGTGGGGAAAAGACAACATCAGGCGAACTATAACAAGAGGACGCCGCTGCGTGTGGCTGGCAAAGGGGGAAGTGGTTCTGGGTAACAGCAAAAAGGGTCCAAGGGAGTGTAACAAAACATGGGCGTGGGGCAATTCCACAAGGTGCAACAAGATGGAACCAAACTAGGGGTGGGGGCAACGTGGAGCATTTTGGCAGTCGGGGATGGGGTGATAGGGGAACTAAGGAAGAGAATTTTGAAAGGGATGGGGATGGGCTATAAAAAAGAGACATTGATAACATTGAGAACGCCCGGTTCCTTTGCAACCGTCAGGGGGCATCTATCGGATGTCAGGATGGCATTAATGAGAATGGGCATTAGGGAAGCATTGGAAGAGTTAGGGAGCAAATACAAACTGCGGAGAAAAAGGGAAACAGAGGAGTTCGAAAGGAGGGAGGAGGGAGTCGTGGGTGCCGCTCCAAGTGTTGCTGGCTAAGGAGAAAGGAAAAAAAGGGGAATGTGAACTGTGGGAGGCCACTACGTGATAGTCGGCAAAGGGTTAAAGGAAGATGCAAATGAACTAACCGGTCGGGTACAAAGGCAAGTACGAAAGGGATAAGGCTCAAAGGACAGAACAGTCATAAGGTCGGGTACCAAGGAGCAAGGGGTTTAGGAGGGTGGGCAAACTCTTCAGTAGCCCGGAGGTAGGACAGGGGGCGGAAGGGGCTAGCAAGCAAAAGGTGGAACTGTGGAAGGAAACAAGTTAGGATGGGAAGGGGCAAGGGTCCAAAAGGCACAGCAAAAGGGTACGACAGCTGGGGGAGGTTGTAGAGGACATAGAGGTCAGAAACAAAGGAAACTGGGGAAAGGAGGAGGTGAGGGGGGACGAGGGGAAACCTCAGATTCGCAGCAGGAAGAGGGATGAAAGGATAGAACCCAAGGATCACGGGAGAGTAACAGATACACATGGACGCAAGGAAAGTATAGAGGAGGACAACAGTTGAGGGGGATGAAGACAAGAGCATGGGGGGGGACAAGCAAGAGGGAACATTACAAGCCACCTGAGAAGCGACAAGGGGCAAGGTCAGGAAACATGGGGAATGTCAGGGCAGGAGCAACTAGGGAAGATGAAAAGAATATGGGGTAAATGGGGACTGGGTAGGATAGTAAGGCATCTAGGTAACAGGGAAGGGCGAAAGAGGTCCAGAGAACGGGGAAATGAGCAACAGGGGGGTAGGAATAAGAAGAAAGAGCAAGGCCCTTGGGAACAGGGATGTGTGTGATGCCGGAGCCCGGGGAATGAGGAAGAGGTTAGGCACCTAGGATTAAGAGGAGTAAGCGTGCAAGACTCCGGGCAATGGGGAAATTGGGTTGGTCGACAGGAGACCAGGGAAAGGAAGCACCAAGAAAGAGAACAAAGCAGCTGGGCAATGTGGAAATGGGACAGAATTGTTAGCAACCTGCTAGTCGCAGGAGGAGACCACCTGGGGTGAGTACAAATGTATAAGGGCACCACCTCAGACCAGAACCCTGATACTGCGCTGCCGAAAGCGGAACACCTGTAAGTTACCTCCTGCCTAATAAAGCAACTGCGGCCTACCCACCCATGATACGCGTCCTGTTATCACTATTGCAGGTGTGCCGGGGGTAGATGGGGGGCCAGAGCCAAGTGGGGGATTTGGATGTTTTCACAGGTCTGTTAATGCTATTTTTTGGACCCAAGTTGCTTTTTTTTGTCTTTTCTATTTAAGTGCCTAGTTTCATTCAACGTTTAGCTCCAAACCATCCCTGCAGGTGAAGCTGACGAGCTCTCTGTCGTGTTACAGCTCTGCTCCCGGTCATGTTACAGCTCCGCTCCCTGCCGTGTTCCAGCTCTGCTCCCGGTCATGTTACATCTCCGCTCCCTGCTGTGTTCCAGCTCCGCTCCCGGTCGTGTTACAGCTCCGCTCTCTGTCGTGTTACAGGTCCGCTCCCGGTCATGTTACAGCTCCGCTCCCTGCCGTGTTCCAGCTCCGCTCCCGGTCGTGTTCCAGCTCCGCTCCCTGTCGTGTTCCAGCTCCGCTCCCGGTCATGTTACAGCTCCGCTCCCTGTCGTGTTCCAGCTCTGCTCCCTGTCATGTTACAGCTCCGCTCCCTGTCGTGTTCCAGCTCTGCTCCCTGTCGTGTTCCAGCTCCGCTCCCGGACGTGTTACAGCTCCGCTCCCTGTCATGTTACAGCTCCGCTCCCTGCCGTGTTATAGCTCTGCTCCTTGTCGTGTTATAGCTCCGCTCCCTGTCATGTTATAGCTCCGCTCCCTGTCCTGTTACAGCTCTGCTCCCTGTCATTTTATAGCTCCGCTCCCTGTCATGTTACAGCTCCGCTCTCTGTCATGTTACAGCTCCGCTCCCTGCCGTGTTCCAGCTCCGCTCCCTGTCGTGTTACAGCTCCGCTCTCTGTCGTGTTATAGCTCTACTCCCTGTCATGTTATAGCTCTGCTCCCTGTCGTGTTACAGCTCTGCTCCCTGTCATGTTACAACTCCACTCCCTGTCATCTTACAGCTCCGTTCTCTGTCGTGTTACAGCTCCGCTCCCTGTCGTGTTATAGCTCTGCTCCCTGTCATGTTATAGTTCTGCTCCCTGTCGTGTTACAGCTCTGTTCCCTGTCGTGTTACAGCTCCGCTCTCTGTCTTAGTATAGCTCTGCTCCCTGTCATGTTACAGCTCCGCTCCCTGTCGTGTTCCAGCTCCGCTCCCTGTCATGTTACAGCTCTGCTCTCTGTCGTGTTCCAGCTCCGCTCCCTGTCGTGTTACAGCTCCGCTCCCTGTCATGTTACAGCTCCGCTCCCTGTCGTGTTACAGCTCCGCTCCCTGTCATGTTACAGCTCCGCTCTCTGTCGTGGTATAGCTCCGCTCCCTGTCATGTTACAGCTCCGCTCTCTGTCGTGTTCCAGCTCTGCTCCCTGTCCAGCTCTGCTCCCTGTCATATTACAGCTCTGCTCTCTGTCGTGTTACAGCTCCGCTCTCTGTCATGTTACAGCTCCGCTCCCTGTCATGTTACAGCTCCACTCTCTGTCGTGTTACAGCTCCGCTCCCTGTCATGTTACAGCTCCGCTCCCTGTCATGTTACAGCTCCGCTCCCTGTCATGTTCCAGCTCCACTCCCTGTCGTGTTACAGCTCCGTTCCCTGTCGTGTTACAGCTCCGCTCCCTGTCGTGTTACAGCTCCGCTCCCTGTCGTGTTACAGCTCCGCTCCCTGTCGTGTTACAGCTCCACTCCCTATCGTGTTACAGCTCCGCTCCCTGTCGTGTTCCAGCTCCGCTCCCTGTCGTGTTCGAACTCCGCTCCCTGTCGTGTTACAGCTCCGCTCCCTGTTGTGTTCCAGCTCCGCTCCCTGTCGTGTTACAGCTCTGCTCCCTGTCGTGTTCCAGCTCCGCTCCCTGTCGTGTTCGAACTCCGCTCCCTGTCGTGTTACAGCTCCGCTCCCTGTTGTGTTCCAGCTCCGCTCCCTGTCGTGTTACAGCTCTGCTCCCTGTCGTGTTCCAGCTCTGCTCCCTGTCATGTTACAGCTCCAATTGCTCCTTTGCTTTTGCCAAAAAAGCTGGTCCAACATTAATCGGAGAGATGACCCTTAACGCCCAAACCGCTCCACGCCCCCCCCCCCCCTCTGCTCCCTCTTACCACATAAAACAACGTACACTCCGTGTTTAACGTAATGATAAGGGCCCTGTACGTGTGCACCAGAACCGTGTGTCTGCTCGGTAGGAGAAGGCAGTGCGCGGGTAAGGGCCCTGTAGACTTTGCTGTCACATTACTGTAATCACTGTGGGTGGGTGTCTACTCCTTCCTTCCACACTACACCGTTCTTCTACAACTCCGTGGCAGTGAGTGCTACCGCGCATCCAAAGCAAATGTGCGGCTACTTAGGACTGCAGTTCCCAGAATGCTTTATCGCGTTGCATAAACACCCAGAACTGGGGCTATGGCGTCTTGGGGAAGGGCCCTGCCACACAGTCTTGAGAAGGCTGCAGTGGGGGGTCAGCACCGGGGATGTCTTCTAGAAGCCGGGAGTTCTTGTGGCACCTCCACAGCGATGCCTTCCGTCTGAGGGGGTGAATGCGCAGCGTGAAAAAGCGGGGCTTCTGGGCGCAGCCCAGCGCTTTCCAATCAGTGCCTGATACCAAATATGGGAGCAGAGGGAAGGAGAGGCACCGCGAAAACGAAAGTAAACCGCTGGCAGCACAGCTGGGCCATGAGCCTTCATGGGTAAAATAACGCTGGGGGAGGGGCTGCTATGGAGGGAGGGGCTTATGATTATAGAAAGGGGGGATTGGGCGGGAAAAAGCCACACAGAAGAATGCTTTTTAGTGCCAAGGAGAGTCTGGGTGGAAACACAGTGACTGGGTAATAGGCGAGAACCGGTTGAGTGGATGTAATAGAAACCGGGGCAGAGAAGGGCCGGTGTCCCCCGCTCGTCACACGGGCCGCACCCTCCATGCAGCCCAGGAATGCGGCTGCACTCGAGCAGGAAGGCCCTGCCCTGCCCCTGCCACACAGCCAGGCTGCTCCACCCGGCGCCCAGCACTCGCATGTGCCATGCATCACGCATGCTGTCCTGCATAAAGAGCCTTCCCACACAGACACCTTCCCCCGGCAGCAGCCGCCCTCCTGCCTCAGCCCTGACCCGTGGGCATCCCTAGAGAGGGGCAAATGAGGTGCACCTCACCCGGCAGCAGCCGCCCTCCAGCCTCAGTCCTGACCCGTGGGCATCCCTAGAGAGGGGGGCAAATGAGGTGCACCTCACCCGGCAGCAGCCGCCCTCCTGCCTCAGTCCTGACCCGTGGGCATCCCTAGAGAGGGGCAAATGAGGTGCACCTCACCCGGCAGCAGCCGCCCGCCAGCCTCAGTCCTGACCCGTGGGCATCCCTAGAGAGGGGCAAATGAGGTGCACCTCACCCGGCAGCAGCGGCCCTCCAGCCTCAGTCCTGACCCGTGGGCATCCCTAGAGAGGGGGGCAAATGAGGTGCACCTCACCCGGCAGCAGCCGCCCTCCTGCCTCAGTCCTGACCCGTGGGCATCCCTAGAGAGGGGCAAATGAGGTGCACCTCACCCGGCAGCAGCCGCCCTCCAGCCTCAGCCCTGACCCGTGGGCGTCCCTAGAGGGGCAAATGAGGTGCACCTCACCCGGCAGCAGCCGCCCTCCTGCCTCAGCCCTGACCCGTGGGCATCCCTAGAGAGGGGCAAATGAGGTGCACCTCACCCGGCAGCAGCCGCCCTCCAGCCTCAGCCCTGACCCGTGGGCGTCCCTAGAGAGGGGCAAATGAGGTGCACCTCACCCGGCAGCAGCTGCCCTCCAGCCTCAGTCCTGACTACTGGGCATCCCTAGAGGGGGGCAAATGAGGTGCACCTCACCCAGCAGCAGGCCCCTCCAGCCTCAGTCCTGACCCGTGGGGATCCCTAGAGAGGGGGGCAAATGAGGTGCACCTCACCCGGCAGCAGCCGCCCTCCAGCCTCAGTCCTGACCCGTGGGCGTCCCTAGAGAGGGGGGCAAATGAGGTGCACCTCACCCGGCAGCAGCCGCCCTCCTGCCTAGTCCTGACTACTGGGCATCCCTAGAGGGGGGCAAATGAGGTGCACCTCACCCGGCAGCAGCCGCCCTCCTGCCTCAGCCCTGACCCGTGGGCGTCCCTAGAGAGGGGGGCAAATGTGGTGCACCTCACCCGGCAGCAGCCGCCCTCCTGCCTCAGCCCTGACCCGTGGGCGTCCCTAGAGAGGGGCAAATGAGGTGCACCTCACCCGGCAGCAGCTGCCCTCCAGCCTCAGTCCTGACTACTGGGCATCCCTAGAGGGGGGCAAATGAGGTTCACCTCACCCGGCAGCAGCCGCCCTCCAGCCTCAATCCTGACCCGTGGGCATCCCTAGAAAGGGGGGCAAATGAGGTGCACCCTCACCCGGCAGCAGCCGCCCTCCTGCCTCAGTCCTGACCCGTGGGCATCCCTAGAGAGGGGCAAATGAGGTGCACCTCACCCGGCAGCAGCCGCCCTCCAGCCTCAGTCCTGACCCGTGGGCGTCCCTAGAGAGGGGGGCAAATGAGGTGCACCTCACCCGGCAGCAGCCGCCCTCCTGCCTCAGCCCTGACCCGTGGGCGTCCCTAGAGAGGGGGGCAAATGTGGTGCACCTCACCCGGCAGCAGCCGCCCTCCTGCCTCAGCCCTGACCCGTGGGCATCCCTAGAGAGGGGCAAATGAGGTGCACCTCACCCGGCAGCAGCCGCCCTCCTGCCTCAGTCCTGACTACTGAGCATCCCTAGAGGGGGGCAAATGAGGTGCACCTCACCCGGCAGCAGCCGCCCTCCAGCCTCAGTCCTGACCCGTGGGCATCCCTAGAAAGGGGGGCAAATGAGGTGCACCCTCACCGGGCAGCAGCCGCCCTCCTGCCTCAGTCCTGACCCGTGGGCATCCCTAGAGAGGGGCAAATGAGGTGCACCTCACCCGGCAGCAGCCGCCCTCCAGCCTCAGTCCTGACCCGTGGGCGTCCCTAGAGAGGGGCAAATGAGGTGCACCTCACCCGGCAGCAGCCGCCCTCCAGCCTCAGTCCTGACCCGTGGGCATCCCTAGAGAGGGGGGCAAATGAGGTGCACCTCACCCGGCAGCAGCTGCCCTCCAGCCTCAGTCCTGACCCGTGGTCGTCCCTAGAGAGGGGGGCAAATGAGGTGCACCTCACCCGGCAGCAGCCGCCCTCCAGCCTCAGTCCTGACCCGTGAGCGTCCCTGAGGGGCAAATGTGGTGCACCTCACCCGGCAGCAGCCACACCTCCAGCCTCAGTCCTGACCCGTGAGCGTCCCTAGAGAGGGCAAATGAGGTGCACCTCACCCGGTAGCAGCCGCCCTCCAGCCTCAATCCTGACCCATGGGCGTCCCTAGAGAGGGGCAAATGAGGTGCACCTCACCCGGCAGCAGCCGCCCTCCTGCCTCAGCCCTGACCCGTGGGCATCCCTAGAGAGGGGCAAATGAGGTGCACCTCACCCGGCAGCAGCCGCCCTCCAGCCTCAGTCCTGACCCGTGGGCGTCCCTAGAGAGGGGCAAATGAGGTGCACCTCACCCGGCAGCAGCCGCCCTCCAGCCTCAGTCCTGACCCGTGGGCATCCCTAGAGAGGGGGGCAAATGAGGTGCACCTCACCCGGCAGCAGCCGCCCTCCTGCCTCAGTCCTGACTACTGGGCATCCCTAGAGGGGAGCAAATGAGGTTCACCTCACCCGGCAGCAGCCGCCCTCCTGCCTCAGCCCTGACCCGTGGGCGTCCCTAGAGAGGGGGGCAAATGTGCACCTCACCCGGCAGCAGCCGCCCTCCAGCCTCAGTCCTGACCCGTGGACATCCCTAGAGGGGGGCAAATGAAGTGCACCTCACCCGGCAGCAGCCGCCCTCCAGCCTCAGTCCTGACCCGTGGGCGTCCCTAGAGGGGGCAAATGAGGTGCACCTCACCCGGCAGCAGCCACCCTCCAGCCTCAGTCCTGACCCGTGGGCATCCCTAGAGGGGGGCAAATGAGGTGCACCTCACCCGGCAGCAGCCGCCCTCCAGCCTCAGTCCTGACCCGTGGGCGTCCCTAGAGGGGGCAAATGAGGTGCACCTCACCCGGCAGCAGCCGCCCTCCAGCCTCAGTCCTGACCCGTGGGCATCCCTAGAGGGGGGCAAATGAGGTGCACCTCACCCAGCAGCAGCCACACCTCCAGCCTCAGTCCTGACCCGTGAGCGTCCCTAGAGAGGGCAAATGAGGTGCACCTCACCCGGCAGCAGCCGCCCTCCAGCCTCAGTCCTGACCTGTGGGCGACCCCAGAGGGGGCAAATGAGGTGCACCTCACCCGGCAGCAGCCGCCCTCCTGCCTCAGTCCTGACCCGTGGGCGTCCCTAGAGGGGGCAAATGAGGTGCACCTCACCCGGCAGCAGCCGCCCTCCTGCCTCAGCCCTGACCCGTGGGCGTACCTAGAGGGAGCAAATGAGGTGCACCTCACCCGGCAGCAGCCGCCCTCCTGCCTCAGCCCTGACCCGTGGGCGTCCCTAGAGGGGCAAAAGAGGTGCCCCTTCCCCTGGCAGCAGCCGCCCTCCTGCCTCAGTCCTGACCCGTGGGCGTCCCTAGAGAGGGGGGCAAATGAGGTGCACCTCACCCCGCAGCAGCCGCCCTCCAGCCTCAGTCCTGACCCGTGGGCGTCCCCAGAGGGGGCAAATGAGGTGCACCTCACCCGGCAGCAGCTGCCCTCCAGCCTCAGTCCTGACCCGTGGGCGTACCTAGAGGAGGCAAATGAGGTGCCCCTTCCCCCGGCAGCAGCCGCCCTCTTTCCTAAGCCCTGACCGGTGGCGTCCCTAGAGGGGCAAATGAGGTGCACCCTCACCCGGCAGCAGCCGCCCTCCAGCCTCAGTCCTGACCCGTGGGCGTCCCTAGAGGGGCAAATGAGGTGCACCTCACCCGGCAGAAGCCGCCCTCCTGCCTCAGTCCTGACCCGTGGGCGTCCCTAGAGGGGCAAATGAGGTGCACCTCACCCGGCAGCAGCCGCCCTCCAGCCTCAGTCCTGACCCGTGGGCGTCCCTAGAGGGGCAAATGAGGTGCACCTCACCCAGCAGCAGCCGCCCTCCTGCCTCAGTCCTGACCCGTGGGCGTCCCTAGAGAGGGCAAATGAGGTGCCCCTTCCCCCAGCAGCAGCCGCCCTCCTGCCTCAGCCCTGACCCGTGGGCGTCCCCAGAGGGGGCAAATGAGGTGTACCTCACCCGGCAGCAGCCGCCCTCCTGCCTCAGCCCTTACCCGTGGGCGTCCCTAGTGAGGGCAAATGAGGTGCACCTCACCCAGCAGCAGCCGCCCTCCAGCCTCAGTCCTGACCTGTGGGCGTACCTAGAGGGGGCAAATGAGGTGCCCCTTCCCCCGGCAGCAGCCGCCCTCTTTCCTAAGCCCTGACCGGTGGTGTCCCTAGAGGGGCAAATGAGGTGCACCCTCACCCGGCAGCAGCCGCCTCATGCCTCAGCCCTGACCAGTGGGTGTACATAGAGGGGCAAATGAGGTGCACCTCACCCGGCAGCAGCCACCCTCCAGCCTCAGTCCTGACCCGTGGGCGTACCTAGAGGGGCAAATGAGGTGCACCTCACACGGCAGCAGCCGCCCTCATGCCTCAGCCCTGACCCGTGGGTGTACATAGAGGGGCAAATGAGGTGCACCTCACCCGGCAGCAGCCACCCTCCAGCCTCAGCCCTGACCCGTGGGCGTCCCTAGAGAGGGCAAATGAGGTGCACCTCACCCGGCAGCAGCCGCCCTCCAGCCTCAATCCTGACCCATGGGCGTCCCTAGAGAGGGCAAATGAGGTGCCCCTTCCCCCGGCAGCAGCCGCCCTCCAGCCTCAGCCCTGACCCGTGGGCGTCCCCAGAGGGGGCAAATGAGGTGCACCTCACCCGGCAGCAGCCGCCCTCCTGCCTCAGCCCTGACCCGTGGGCGTACCTAGAGGGGGCAAATGAGGTGCACCTCACCCGGCAGCAACCGCCCTCCTGCCTCAGCCCTGACCCGTGGGCGTCCCTAGAGGGGCAAATGAGGTGCACCTCACCCGGCAGCAGCCGCCCTCCAGCCTCAGCCCTGACCCGTGGGTGTCCCTAGAGAGGGCAAATGAGGTGCCCCTTCCCCCGGCAGCAGCCGCCCTCCTGCCTCAGTTCTGACCCGTGGGCGTCCCTAGAGAGGGGGGCAAATGAGGTGCACCTCACCCGGCAGCAGCCGCCCTCCAGCCTCAGTCCTGACCCGTGGGCGCCCCTAGAGGGGCAAATGAGGTGCACCTCACCCGGCAGCAGCCACCCTCCTGCCTCAGCCCTGACCCGTGGGCATCCCTAGAGAGGGCAAATGAGGTGCACCTCACCCGGCAGCAACTACCCTCCTGCCTCAGTCCTGACCCGTGGGCGTCCCTAGAGGGGCAAATGAGGTGCACCTCACCCGGCAGAAGCCGCCCTCCTGCCTCAGTCCTGACCCGTGGGCGTCCCTAGAGGGGCAAATGAGGTGCACCTCACCCGGCAGCAGCCGCCCTCCAGCCTCAGTCCTGACCCGTGGGCGTCCCTAGAGGGGCAAATGAGGTGCACCTCACCCGGCAGCAGCCGCCCTCCTGCCTCAGTCCTGACCCGTGGGCGTCCCTAGAGAGGGCAAATGAGGTGCCCCTTCCCCCAGCAGCAGCCGCCCTCCTGCCTCAGCCCTGACCCGTGGGCGTCCCCAGAGGGGGCAAATGAGGTGTACCTCACCCGGCAGCAGCCGCCCTCCTGCCTCAGCCCTTACCCGTGGGCGTCCCTAGTGAGGGCAAATGAGGTGCACCTCACCCAGCAGCAGCCGCCCTCCAGCCTCAGTCCTGACCTGTGGGCGTACCTAGAGGGGGCAAATGAGGTGCCCCTTCCCCCGGCAGCAGCCGCCCTCTTTCCTAAGCCCTGACCGGTGGTGTCCCTAGAGGGGCAAA
This sequence comes from Ambystoma mexicanum, assembly GCF_040938575.1. Lineage (NCBI taxonomy): Eukaryota > Metazoa > Chordata > Amphibia > Caudata > Ambystomatidae > Ambystoma > Ambystoma mexicanum. The sequence goes on along the minus strand of NC_090940.1, from coordinate 667,116,634 downwards.
TGAGGTGCACCCTCACCCGGCAGCAGCCGCCTCATGCCTCAGCCCTGACCAGTGGGTGTACATAGAGGGGCAAATGAGGTGCACCTCACCCGGCAGCAGCCACCCTCCAGCCTCAGTCCTGACCCGTGGGCGTACCTAGAGGGGCAAATGAGGTGCACCTCACACGGCAGCAGCCGCCCTCATGCCTCAGCCCTGACCCGTGGGTGTACATAGAGGGGCAAATGAGGTGCACCTCACCCGGCAGCAGCCACCCTCCAGCCTCAGCCCTGACCCGTGGGTGTCCCTAGAGAGGGCAAATGAGGTGCACCTCACCCGGCAGCAGCCGCCCTCCAGCCTCAATCCTGACCCATGGGCGTCCCTAGAGAGGGCAAATGAGGTGCCCCTTCCCCCGGCAGCAGCCGCCCTCCAGCCTCAGCCCTGACCCGTGGGCGTCCCCAGAGGGGGCAAATGAGGTGCACCTCACCCGGCAGCAGCCGCCCTCCTGCCTCAGCCCTGACCCGTGGGCGTACCTAGAGGGGGCAAATGAGGTGCACCTCACCCGGCAGCAACCGCCCTCCTGCCTCAGCCCTGACCCGTGGGCGTCCCTAGAGGGGCAAATGAGGTGCACCTCACCCGGCAGCAGCCGCCCTCCAGCCTCAGCCCTGACCCGTGGGTGTCCCTAGAGAGGGCAAATGAGGTGCCCCTTCCCCCGGCAGCAGCCGCCCTCCTGCCTCAGTTCTGACCCGTGGGCGTCCCTAGAGAGGGGGGCAAATGAGGTGCACCTCACCCGGCAGCAGCCGCCCTCCAGCCTCAGTCCTGACCCGTGGGCGCCCCTAGAGGGGCAAATGAGGTGCACCTCACCCGGCAGCAGCCACCCTCCTGCCTCAGCCCTGACCCGTGGGCATCCCTAGAGAGGGCAAATGAGGTGCACCTCACCCGGCAGCAACTACCCTCCTGCCTCAGTCCTGACCCGTGGGCGTCCCTAGAGAGGGCAAAGGAGGTGCACCTCACCCGGCAGCAGCCGCCCTCCTGCCTCAGTCCTGACCCGTGGGCGTCCCTAGAGAGGGCAAATGAGGTGCCCCTTCCCCCGGCAGCAGCTGCCCTCTTTCCTAAGCCCTGACCGGCGACGTCCCTAGAGGGGCAAATGAGGTGCACCCTCACCCGGCAGCAGCCGCCCTCCAGCCTCAGTCCTGACCCGTGGGCGTCCCCAGAGGGTGCAAATGAGGTGCCCCTTCACCCGGCCGTCACTCGTGCGTTTGCAGGCTCTTTGGCCCCTTATGCTGCGCTCTTCCTTCTGGCCTGGGAGGGACACCACGGGAATCAAGGGGCCATGAATATCACTGGGGTGGGGGCCATCACTGTTAAAATCAAGCTTCCCGCATGCTGGGCACACTATTTCTTTCCAAATCTGCATCTCACTGGCATACAAAAAACAAAAAAGACGTTTCCAAACTGAAACATGCTCTTAAACTTCAATTCACTAGTTTTTTTTAAAGTGTGTTTCACTATCACACAAGCACCCTGTGATGTTTGTGTCCTTCCCTTTCTCTGATATCACACTATATATTTCTAAAGATATGATATGCTTGGCAAGCTGCTTAATCACAAATAAATGCTTCTATTGCGCTGACAGCAGTTATTAGGACATTAAACCGTGGGTTCATGGGTGCCAGCTTTTGATTTTTACTACAGGTAGAAATTCTCCCAACCCCCACCCTGAATATAAGCAAACTACAACCCCAACCCATCCGCTGGCCTAACACATTTTGCACCACTTGTTTTTTGTTATAAGGAATTGCAAAAAGTCATATGATTTACAGAAAGTTTTAAATATAGAACATCTCAGCACAGCCACTGCACCTCCTGAGCTACACTGGTATGTTTCTACGGTACGGCATGTCCATGGATCCCTTCATGTGTTCAAAATAAGTACATTACTCACCGTGCAGTTCGTGTGCATGACTTCAAAGTCCACAATATGTCCTCTTTAGCCACAATGACCCTGTGCATCAATTAATCGAGGGTATATCAGCGGCGGCACCGGCTCACTGGCACCCTCGCCATTATGGAGGAACCGAGGAGCCAGCCCAGTGCAAATACAAAGCAATACCTCGTGTGCATTTTGCTGCTGAAGCAGCACTCCTGGGCTGGCTCGAACTGAGAAAGGGAAATGCGGTTTCAGTTTGACAGTTCTGTTCCAGAGCTGTGCATATCCAATGGGCCATGCAAAGCCGGGGCAATTTGCTTCCCCAACCTTACATGGCTCATTGGGGATGCTGGCTGGGGAAGTGATTGCTTGTATGGGCAATGGAGCACTCCTGCGTCGCACCGCCTATATAAACATAGAGGGGGGTGCTTCGTCATCAGCACTCCGGCTCTTGTATGCATGTGCAGGAACAGGAAGTTCTCTTTGCTTACTGGTTTGTGCTACACGGGAGCGGGAGTGCTGGAAGAAAACTTCAGGACCAGGGCAGAAGGTACGCTAATTTATATATGTGTTTGTATGATATGATGAGTCATTTATAACGCGCCTGTAGACAAGTGTTTCTAGGCGCGATAAGATACGGTAGGGAAGACAGAGGGAGGTTGTTTGTAATGAGTTAATGTATTATGATGAGTGCTGCATGTGAATGTGTGCGTGCGTGTTTTGTGCTGGGCCATGGTGCTGATGTTGGTGGGAAGGTTTCCCAATACCCCTCTATCCCTCACCAGCAGCCAAAATCAGCTCCCTGTGCAAGACACTTGGTGGCCCTGTGGGTAGCCATGATATATATCTTTTTGTTACTGGTCATGTGTGACAGATGGTTAGAAAATAAATATCCTGCCTGTCCCTTGGGCCCCCACCGCCTTGCATGCACACATAATCACATAATGTGCATGTGAGGCACTGATGGGCACAAGGAACAGACCTGGCACTTTGTTTACTGAGCACCTATGATAAGTGTTTATTATATAGCTATACTGGCATTTTAATGCAGGCAGTCTAGCCATTTCTTACTGTGGCATGCCATTTTGTATGATAAGTGTTATTACGTGGCTATTTTGAGGATTATTTGATTAGGCTAACACATTTTCTAATGAGCTCCACTTAAGTTTCAAAATGTTTGTATTGGATGTCGTTCCACTGGAGCTCCCTGCTAGAATTCCCCAAAACTTTTAGTTAAATTAAAGTTCTTGGTATGTTCCTTAGTCCATTGTCTGTTTGAATATATATAATTTTTCAAATGTCTTTGCCATTAACCAATTTAGTTTTCAATGTCTCCATTAATACATAGTTTTAGGGGATTACTTTGCTGTAACTCTGTCTTAATGATTTTTTGTCAACATAATATAAATGATTGTCTTTGATTAGTCATTTCATTTTGTATTGGACATCTTTGATAAAGCAAGCATGATAAGTTTTATTATGTTTCTAAACTGGCATTTTGGTGTAGCCAGTCTAGCCATATCTTATTGTGCTATGCCATTTTGTATTTGGCATCTTTAATAAATCAAACAATCATACATGTTATTATGTGGCTAGACTGGCATTTTGGTGCATCCAGTCCAGACGTTTCTTATTGTGGCATGACATTTTGTATCAGGAATCTTTGTTAAAGGAAACATGATCAGTGTTATTACGTGACTAGACTGACACTCTATGACAGTCTTTCATTCTTTAAGCGCTGAAGTGCAGCAAATGTCACACTCCTCAGGTATATGGTTTGGGTATAGACAATAAATGTACTCTGAGGGCTTGTCCCCCTCAAACATTTTAAAACCCACTTTTAAAAATAGATTTCTTGGATTTAGTCTCCACTGTCACCCTTCCCACTTATGTGTTGTTGAGAGAAGCATAGGGCAACGAAATTCCAGATGATAAAGTTCTTTCCACCTGAAGATTTACCAAACTAGCAGAATTTTCACATGGAGAAAGAAGTTGCAGGACTCCTCAGCACGACGTGCTGTTAGAATCTGAAGAGGGCCTCCTGGGCAGAGCCTGATAATCAACTTCCCATTGGCTGGGGCTGAATGCACCAAAAAGGACACATTAAAGGACACATGGGCTATTAAAGTGAAGATGGTTTTATAACATATTTAGAAAAAAAGAAAAAAATGTTGCAAGGTTGTATTGAGCCCTTCTCAAACAGGACCTTGTATCTGAAGTATTGAATCTGGTGACACCTACCACTGGGTGGGGAGGAGTCCCCCCAGCGCCGCTCAGCTAGAACACAGACTCTGCTATGTGCTCTGTGCCCCCAGAACTTGCTTGCTCGCCAGTCCCGAGTTCATGCCCCTTCATACGGCGGCAGAGAGCCCACAGGCATGCTCTCCTACACTCGCCAAGCAACCCCTACTCCAAAAATGGGTTTCCCTGTCTATGCCGCCCCTGGAGTCCTGCCAGGAGAGCCGCATTCCCGGCTGAACGCCACAATGATATGCACACAGAACAACTGTAGTGATAGGACAGCAAAGCTCAGCTGCTCCTCCCAGAAGGCATGGGTGGCCCTTCCCTGCAGATGGAGGGGACCATAACAATACCTCATGCTCCCTCGTAGAGAGACATCACAGCTGTTAGACATGGAAACTAAATGACCCCTCTGAAAACCTTCCATCAGAAAACCAAGATACTGCAGAACATCAAATGAAGCCCCATTGATTCCTGCCAAGCATGAAAAAGAGGACCGCTCGTGCCCATATAACACAAGGCCCTGCTCCGAGGGAGCCCCTGGCATCACTCTGGACCTGATACTCGTAGGTACATCCCATCCCTGTAGCGTGTGATATCCCAGTTACTGTATCCTGTTATCTCCCTTCCATCAACCTCTGTTTATCCCTTCATTTCTTCAACAGTGCTCTGTTGCTTCTTAGCCAGAAATACCCACTTACTAATATAAAATACAAATGTGACTACTAATATTGTGGCCCGAACCCTCATACAGCGGAGGGCCTGGCACTGAAGTGTTTAGACTTCCAGACCGTTAGCATGCGGTTGCACAAGAGCAGAAGAGAAGACTTCAGCGGAGCTGGTGGTAGCGGCACCACCTCCCCTGGAGCTACCACCATCTGCCGGAAAGTCTACATACCAGTATGCAGCGACTAGCAAAAACTGCACCCCTACCTCAGCATATTGGGGAGGGCCCTCCAGCCATGCGGCAAACTGGGCTCTGTTCATTTGGCCATGAGATCCTGACCTCTGAGCCATGAGATCCTGACCTCTGAACCATGAGAACCTGACCTCTGACACATGAGATCCTGACCTCTGACCCATGGGATCCTGACCTCTGAACCATGAGATCTTGATCTTCGAGCCACGAGATCCTGACCACTGAACCATGAGATCCTGACCTCTGACACATGCTATCCTGACCTCTGACCCATGGGAACCTGACCTCTGAACCATGAGATCTTGATCTCTGAGCCATGAGATCCTGACCTCTGAACCATGAGATCCTGACCTCTGACACATGATATCCTGACCTCTGACCCATGGGAACCTGACCTCTGAACCATGAGATCTTGATCTCTGAGCCATGAGATCCTGACCTCTGAACCATGAGATCCTGACCTCTAACACATGATTCCTGACCTCTGACCCATGGAACCTGACCTCTGAACCATGAGATCTTGATCTCTGAGCCATGAGATCCTGACCTTTGAGATTGTTTGTGAAGGCACTCTTGCAACCTTTGAGGTAAAGCCTTGGACAACAACGACACCATATCATTCTCTCTGCAAGACCCACTCTGGTGATTTGGGGGTGCTAAAGCCCGCGATTTTAGCCCGCGAGGCGTCTTCATATGGCTTTTGCAGCTGTGCGGTCTGCTCTGACTTGAACAGAGTCATTGTCCACCTGCCAGTGCTATCCGAATGCAAGACTGTGTGGCCTCCTAACTTGCACTGCTCAGGCAGAGAACTCAATGTCCCCTCCCCACAAACCCCCCACCTTTGTGGTGGCAAGGGAAAACGAGGAAAGCCCTATGGCATTTGACCCCACCCCACGTTCTATTAAATCTAGAGAGACACCACCCGTCCCCGGACACAGATGAGACTTCAAAAAAATAGGCCCCCCACAGCCCCCCAAGATTCAAAGCTATTCTCTTGCGAGAAAGATCTAACGGTGGAGAAGAGCTGATCCACACGATAGAAAATCCAGGAATTCTGGGAAAAATACCAACCCATGGTTTGTGCCATACAGCAATCCAACGAAGACTACTCACCCAAAGGGAGTCAATACCAAAATGTTTGAACAAGGTGTTCTGGAAACAGCTACAACTCCATGTGGCAAGTGATGCCCTTTTTGGGCATCTTTCCATCAGGTGTGAGGGCCAAGGATGGCATTGAGTACTAACCGATCAATGACTGGGGTGCTATTTTACTGCAGCTAATGACGGGGGCCCCCCCTGCTCAGGCTCCGTAATCTGCCCACTGTCTTCCTGACTAACTCCCATCAATGCAGAAAAATCTTCCAGCCCCTGGTCCATTAGAGACTCACCAATGGACCTCCTTCACATCACACATTCTAATTCCACCCCGACGTAGGGGATTGACGCGCCTACCTTTGAGTCACTACTGATGTCAATCATTCCGGAACCAGCCCAGCGGTCTGGCTGTACGCGAGGTCAGAATGGACGAAAACTGCCTGAAGCACAACGATGACCACATCCAATGTGCTTCTTACCCGGCGTCAATGATGTGCTGAAGACATTTCCGGATCTCCGTCCACACGCCACCTTCCTTGCCTCCGATTTCTCCTCTCAAGCCAAAAACCTATGAGGTGGCGACCTTAGCATGAACTCCGAATTTGGGGATGTGGTGAAATCACGCTTCTTTGAACTCAACCCTTTTTCATTCCTTTCTAGAGAATCTGGCGACCATCGTAGCCTTGCTTGTTAACTCCCGGCTGGACTATGCCAAGGCCCTCCAGAGCAGCTTCCTGCCAAATTAAAGGGTTATAACCAAATCAAAACCCAGCCGCCAGCCGCAGCTCAGGCATTTCGAAACGTTTACCTTCAGCTCCATTGGTTCCTAACATTTCCATGCTACCAGAGATGCCCTGTCCCGCCCACCAGCTGCCGATAAAGGACTCCTCCTCCAGACAGCATGCCGGAGGTGACAGGAGATTCTCAATGGTGGCTCCAACTCTGTGGCACACTCTAGTCTGACAAGCAACTTCCTGTTACTCTTGAAGATTTGAGGTTCCGAATGTAAAACTCCTATACCTGAATGATGATAAGACAGAGCTGATCATTCTAGGCACACAGGCCAATATCAACAAACTAGGCCCTGACTATTCTGAGTTCAGTATAGATGGTAATGTTATTAAGGTCTCGAGGGAAGTAAAAACGCTTGGTTTTCACCTTGATTCTACTATGTCATTCACCAAACAGGTCAATTCCTTAGCATCAACCACGGCCTATTCCTGTAAAATAATAAGAGTAGGTAAACCCTTCCTATCCAATAATAGTTGTATGAACCTAGCGAGAGCCTTAATACTCTCCCGACTCGACTACTGCAACGCCCTCTACTGTGGTGCCAATAAAGCCATTACCCAAAGGCCCCAAACCTTACAAAACAATGCCCTCAGAGCTGCACTTGGCATAAATAAAAGGGAGCATATCTCCACTATCAGACGCCAACATAAATGGCTTTCTACTGTTGACAAAATCCATCTTAAAATTATCTCCTGACACACAAAGCTCTCAATAACGCGGCTCCTAGCTATTTGACGGAGAAAATAAAAAGAAATATATCTAGCAGACCGACAAGAACTGTCAACTCCAACCGTCTGGTATCCAAGAACTTTAATTTACCTAAAAGTTCTGGGGAATTCTAGCAGGGAGCTCCAGTGGAACGACATCCAATACAAACATTTTGAAACTTAAGTGGAGCTCATTAGAAAATGTGTTAGCCTACTCAAATAATCCTCAAAATAGCCACGTAATAACACTTATCATACAAAATGGCATGCCACAGTAAGAAATGGCTAGACTGCCTGTATTAAAATGCCAGTATAGCTATATAATAAACACTTATCATAGGTGTATCAGTTTCCCTGTAACAGCTGCCAAACTGTGGAATGCCTTACCACACAACCTGAGAGCAGACCAACCATTCCCACAATTTAGAAAGAAGCTGATCAAACACATCAACACTAAAAACCTGTAGTCACCTTTAGATCCTTCCGTACCTTAGACTAACTGTATATATGCGGTTATTTCTATACAACCTCTGCATCCTGTATATTAATTGCTATTAACCTTCTGACTATACTGTATCATTGTAAATATGTAAAGTGGATATCTATGTACTATTGCAAATTTATAACACTGTAATGCCCAGATTTTTGTAACACTGTAAGTTTCGCATATTCTTGTTCTGCTGCGCCCAGTTACCTTAGGGTCTGGCACACATTATAAATAAACAAACAAACAAACAAAACCTATGGGACCTCAACAAGCCAAGCCAATGTGCACCCAAGACGACCATCGGATGCTTGTGGAGTCGCCAACAGCAGGGTCTACTGGGTAACAGTAACACAGACAGGCGTTGGACCAGTTCACCTGTATGCACCGCAATCCTCACCACTGCATGAAACACATGCCTAATCAAGAGCCGGCATGCGCGGTGCAGGTCCCACCTCCAATCCCCCCTCTGGTGTACTTTTAAAATATTGGGATTTTCTCCTTTTTCATGTGTTTCCTTCCTAAGCAACACATTGTTTCAGTGCAAATAACGGGGCAAGTAGAATTCCCCCTCCTGCTTTCCCAAGTCCTCTTCCAAGTTATTCCCAAATGAAGGCATGTGTGCAACACACCACAAGCAACCGTCATAATAAACACAGGCCAGGCAGGAAAAGGGGAAGATTTATTCTGGAGCACAGCAACTTGGCCTGGATCCCAGAGTCGCGCAAGGATTGCTCAACGTATCGCATATCTGGCCCATGACATCATGTGGCCAACCAAAGCTTGGCTTCTTAAGTCGAGCTGCTGCAGGATTCTATAAGAACCCCTTTACTCCACTGCCCCTGCCCCTGACACATAATACATAAAATCCATGCACACCGCCAGTCCCTGCCGGGTGCCACGCTCACAGTTCAGATGGGTGAAACAGGAGCTTCATTGGCGGTGCTCCCATTTACAGGGCTTTTTGGTAGAGGAAGCACTCTCATGTATTGTTCATTTTAGTTGCTTTTGAGAATAGTAGACTAGTTTCAGGCTTTTCTCCAGGGTGCAGACACCCTCCTTTAGTTAGGGCTGTGACAGGCAATGAGAGTGTAATGTCAGTAGCAAAGGCTCTGTGAAGCAGGAACAAGGCTGTACCCTCTCTTGCAAAAAGTCAGTGAGCCGATCATTGGGCTGTTGCGTCCCAGTGCCTTGTATGTGTTCGTGGTGTCATTTTTTATTTTATGCAAATGTGATTTGTATTGTACTAATGTATAAAACCAAAGGTAATCTTGCTGTGCTTAGACGCACAATTGAGCGAGAGCTTTACCTATATCAGTCAGTTTTTGTGAAATAAACTGCTAATTGGCAGCTTTTTTCCATGTTTACATCTCTCTGTAGCATCCTTTTCCCATACATATGAACACTGAGTTGTACCACAGTGCCCAGGCGGCGGTCGCTGCTTTTTAGGGTTAATCAAAGTATAATCCACTAGCTTCCCACTGTTCAATTATGAAGAAATTAATTTCTCACTGCTCCATCATCAACATCCCACTCCTGACACCATTAGTGACCTTTTCACTGGTTGTAGTTTATTAGTGATGTGCATTTGTGGCTGTGCTCTTAAAGATGATGACTTCACCCCTCCAAAGTGCACATTCCCATCACAGTTCTTACTGCAGAGACAGTAAGATGGCAATCACATATTCTGAAACATTGTAGCCACTTCACTAACCCTTTGGCACGGGTGCAGATATAGAAAGGACCACATTACACCTAACACAGAAAACGTTTAATCCCATATAGGCATGTGTAATTTACGAGTGTGTGCTGTATGTGTACATTACCCAGCGGTAACTGAGAGTCACCCTAGTAGACTGTCCCAGAGGGGTGAGAGGACGAGTGTTGCACTTGTCGTTGAACAGCCAATTGCAGGTTGGTTCATAATTTCAGATGCACTGCTCACAATTATCTTCTCAAGTAATTTACATCTGAGTGGTTTAGGAAGAACACTTGTCATGTGAGCTGCACATGTGTATTAAGTGACAACAGCCACAGAAAAGCTATTTTCAACAGAAAAAGAAACTTGCATTGGTAAAACCAAGTTTCGTATTTTTCATAGATATACTATCAGCTATTTCCATATTTTTAACATTACAATTTTTAAATATTACAACTGCATACAATGTATCCGAATAAAAGTAATATGATCTATTTTTGTAAGGAAAAGGTACACTTAGTAGCATGCTACAACTGTTCTTTACAGCTTCTATACACAAAAACCAAAGTGAGACAAGCAGAGTACTTTATATGTGTTGCGATGCCGCATTGCTTGAAATTCAAGAGGCTGTGGGACCACTGTGTAAGAGGCTTCATTACACTACCAGCTGCTTGATAGCTGCAATTAACCCATTAGCTTTTGGACAGATGCTTTTCAAAGTTAGAAATGGCTGTTTTATGAAGTGGGAGAATTTGGGAGTAAAATGATTTTTTGGGAGTAAAAATGTACGTACAATTCCCAATGGGTAAAAATATGTTTTAACTGGAAAACTGAAATGTTTTTGTAATCATTATTTCTTTGCACATAGTTATCCATGTACATTAAAAGATACATGTTTACTTCTTAATATCAAGCGGTAATGATAGTAGTTTCTTCCTGTGGTACTGCGTGCACTACTGGCCCAAGCATATCCATGGAGCTGTGTGGGTGAAAGCAGGGGCACAATGTGGTACTGCGTGCATCCATAGAGCTGCGTGGGTGAGAGCAGGAACACAATGTAGTACTGCGTGCATCCATGGAGCTGCGTGGGTGAGAGCAGGGACACAATGTGGTACTGTGTGCACTACTGGCCCAAGCATATCCATGGAGCTGTGTGGGTGAAAGCAGGGGCACAATGTGGTACTGAGTGCACTACTGGCCCAAGCATATCCATGGAGCTCTGTGGGTGAAAGCAGGGGCACAATGTGGTACTGCGTGCACTACTGGCCCAAGCATATCCATGGAGCTGTGTGGGTGAAAGCAGGGGCACAATGTGGTACTGCGTGCACTACTGGCCCAAGCATATCCATGGAGCTGCGTGGGTGAGAGCAGGGACACAATGTGGTATTATGTGCACTACTGGCTCAAGCATATTCATGGACCTGTGCGGGTGAGAGCAGGGGCACAATGTGGTACTATGTGCACTACTGGCTCAAGCATATTCATGGACCTGTGCGGGTGAGAGCAGGGGCACACTGTGGTACTAAGTGCACTACTGGCCCAAGCATATCCATGGAGCTGCGTGGGTGAGAGCAGGGGCACAAGGTGGTACTGCGTGCACTACTGGTCTAAACATATCCATGGAGCTGCGTGGGTGAGAGCAGGGGAATATGTTTTTACATGTCTGTTTTCCCTTTTTTGTTGGGAGTATTTTTACTCCCTATTTTTATTTTTTGGGGAGTATTTGCCTATTTCTAGGTAGTAAAAGTGGCTGATGCGCCCTCTATCTGTAGGGCTGCTTACACGTGACCCGCTGAATGGCTGCAAATAACCCAATACCTTTCAAGCAACTGTTTTTTGCAAGCAGAAAAAACTTGAAGATGGCCAGGTAAACTAACGGGACTGAGATAACAGGGCCTTGACAATTTACATCACCTGAAGATAAGATGACAAGCAAAGGAGAAAACTAGATAAACATCACCAAAGCACTGCATCCTGAATTAAAAACCCTCAAAGGGGGCCACCCTTGTGGGCAGTCTGCGTGTACCATTAGTTTGGTCTCATAGAGGCGTTGCAATGACGCCTATGAGCCAAAATGTAAAGCGCCTCAAAAGGTAATAGTTTAAAGGTGTTTGCAGCCCTACACCTGCATCACTGTGTGCCGTACACACCACGTGCAAACCTATGGCCTCGGTACACACCACATGCACACCTATGGCCTCGGTACACACCACGTGGCTCGGTACACACCACGTGCACACCTATGGCCTCGGTACACACCACGTGGCACGGTACACACCACATGCACACCTATGGCCTCGGTACACACCACATGCAAACCTATGGCCTCAGTACACGCCAAGTGTAAACCTATGGTCTCGGTACACACCACGTGCACACCTATGGCCTCGGTACACACCACGTGCACACCTATGGCCTCGGTACACACCACATGCACACCTATGGCCTCGGTACACACCATGTGGCTCGGTACACAACGCGTGCACACCTATGGCCTCGGTACACACCACATGCAAACCTATGGCCTCAATACACGCCACGTGTAAACCTATGGCCTCGGTACACACCACGTGCAAACCTATGGCTTCGGTACACACCATGTGGCTCGGTACACACCACGTGCACACCTATGGCCTCGGTACACACCACATGCACACCTATGGCCTCGGTACACACCACATGCACACCTATGGCCTCGGTACACACCACATGGAAACCTATGGCCTCGGTACACACCACGTGCAAACCTATGGGCTTGGTGCACACCACGTGTAAACCTATGGCCTCGGTACACACCACGTGCACAGCTATGGCCTCGGTACACACCACGTGCAAACCTATGGGCTTGGTGCACACCACGTGTAAACCTATGGCCTCGGTACACACCACATGCACACCTATGGCCTCGGTACACACCACATGCAAACCTATGGCCTCGGTACACACCACGTGCACACATATGGCCTCGGGCTTGGGTGTTAGGGCGCTTTCTTTTGAATTCCAGTTGTACATGGCATAGACGTATGGGCATGTTGGGGCAAGAAGGCTCTATCCCGAAGTTTCCGGGCGTGCAGGATTTCCCTCCTTGGAAGATACACACTGCAGCTGGTCTCCCACTCAAACACAAACACTGCGAGCTTGTTCCCCCCGGCTGTTTTTTATCACTCAGCAGCTGTGTGATTTCGTCCCTCTTGCAATGCCTGCTACGTTTCCCACCTGTTGTGATAAATCCCGAGGCACGACACTGCAACGTCTAAACGTTCTAGCTTCTTCCATGCGACACAGAGAGTGTCATTTCAATGAAATAACCATGTTCTAAATGTCCTGTAAAGAGAAATGCAATTTGCTGTCAGTTTCTGAACACCACGGACCTAGCCTTGCGAGAAGCCGCCTGCTGGATGTGTACACAACGGACACAAAGCCTTGGGACCGGATTGTGCGGTCTCTGTGTCACACTACATTCAGCTTTCAATTCCTAAAGTAGTGTACACGCGCCAAACACTGAGAGAGGAGGGGTGCATGTGAAGAGAAGTTCATGCCAAATGCTTAGAAATGAGGGGTGCCTGTGAAGAGAAGTTCATGCCAAATGCTGGGAAATGAGGGGTGTTAGGCAGAATCCTGTGCAGTTCCCTTAGGGAGCACTACAGAAGATTAGGACTACAGGTATATGCAATAAATCCCCTTCGGTATCAATCAGTCTGTACCACAAAGATTTAGTAGGTAGCGGTGGCTGAGCAGTCAGACTTATCTCAAGAGGGAGATGAGCAGTATTCAGGTTTTACACAATAGGCCTACAGTACTATGGCACAAGGAAACACTGACCAAAGCTTTGTATCAAAAAGAATACATATATATTTATTTTATACACTCTTAAATCAACACACAAGTCACTATCATTAAAGCAAGTTAAAACAGTCAAGACAAGTATACACAACTCCCTATTTAAATTGTAGACAAGTTTGAGCAAGAGTGAAAACTGAGCAAAATGGCACAGTGTAAAACAAGCAGAAATGGCACTCTAACAATTTCATCAGAGAGAGGGAAAGGTCAAGTTATACAGAGTTAGACTCCTAAACACACCAGCAACACTTCCCAATTGGATTGTGAACAAGGTAGGCAAGGTAGTATGTTAGCATAAGCAATACTTGAAAACCGAGCAAAATGGCACTTCAACAATATATAAAGGGGAAGGAAAGGGGGTTACAAGAGTTTAGGTGTACCAACACATTTCTTGATGAGAAGCAATCTAGAGAAGGCAGTTGTAACAGAATTAGCCAGAGTCAATGGTCTGTGCCAGTGTCAGTGGTACAAGGCAAAGTGCACAGGTTCAAACGGTTCTAGTAGCTGCAGTCAAGTCTTTGTTTAACGGTTGAAAAGGAGGGTGCAGAAGGTAAAAAGACAATGTTAGATGATAGGGACGGCCAGCCCAGTAGGTAAGTAAAGGATTTAAAACACCTTTAGCAGTACCCAACGAAACGGGAGACCTGGCAGAACAATGTACCTTAAAAGTGGAAGAGGCTCCGGCGGTGGTGGTAGTTCCTGGCAGTTCCTGCAGTTTGGGAGATCCACCAGTGGAAGAGAGGCTCTCGTCATGGAGGAAGGTTCGAGTCACTGCACTGCCCAGGGAAGAAGCCGGCCGCGGTGATGCCAAAACGGAATAAAAGTTACGCTCCTTTAAATCGCGGTCATGGTGGACGGGTGCATAGCTATCCGGTCTCCTAGTGCTTGGCACTGGCGATTCGACCAAGGCAGGTCCTGGAAGGCGATTGGCGAACTGGTTGGCCCCACCAGCTCAAGGGAAGAAGACTCTTGCAGGTGAAGATCTTCCCTTGTCGTTGGAGAAAAGTGGTGAGGATCTGGAGCAGGGCTTTGCCGATGGTTCAGTCGTTGCAGATGTCTTCGGCTTCTCTCCTCTTCGGATTTCTCAGATACAGTGGCGACGTCTTGTCCTCCAGACCTCAGATCCCTGCTTTTATGCAGAAAAACCCCCATTCATACAGCCTAGCTGTCACTCACACAGCGGGGTGGTTATCCAGGCGGGATAACCCCCTAGCCTATCAGGGCAGAGTGCGACTTGGGTTGCTTAGGCAACCCTGTCCAGGGTGCCTACTCCCCCTCCCACACATCCTGTCTACCCCAGACTCACTGGCGCCTGAAGGAGGGCTTCTGTGCAGAAGCCCGCCCAAAGGACGACCAAAGGGGCCCCAACCTGGTTTTGGATTACAGAGCGAGACACAAGAAAAAAATATTATCAAAGATCTGGCAAAAAAAAAACTCACCGGAGTAAAGTTAATAAAAAGATAAACCACCAGTATGTTAAAGGCTATCATAAAAAGTGGTAGCCTCGAACAATGGGAAAATCCCATAGGAAAATATTTGCGGTCGAATATTAATGGTAGTAACCACTGCAACAGCCAGAAACTTTGGAGAGAGGGACTGGACAGTACCCTCTTGAAAATGAACACCAGGGAAAACTATTAACCATTCCCAGTACCTCCATAGTAAGATGGTGTGTACTGGTTTTGTTCATAACTATTGACCAGCAAAGTCAATGGTAACTTTGCATGCCCCGGGAGACAGTAGTCAGTCCTAGGGTATGGAGTCTATGTTTGGGGGTCACTATGACACCCCTGTGTTAATGCACTGAGGGTGCTGTGTAACACACATGTAACAAGATGATACCTCTGGGGGTGAGAAAACCCCCATAGACCATAAGCACAAAAATAGCCTCAAACACACTGCATAAGAGTGGGAAAAATAGTCTCACTCTGAGCAGGAGAAAAAGAAAAACCCTTCAAATCCAGCAAAGCTGCTGGGGGACTCAATAGGTAAGGGACATTAGCCTTTAAAGAGAATTCTCCCTAACAAGGGGTGCCCATGATGAGATGTGCGTGCCAAATACTGAGAGAGGGGGGGTGACTGTGAAGAGATGTGCATGACAAACACTGAGAGAGGGGGGGTGACTGTGAAGAGATGTGCATGACAAACACTGAGAGAGGGGGGGTGACTGTGAAGAGATGTGCGTGCCAACTCATCCCTATACTCCTCCAGAGAAGTAGTCGTGTTTTCACTAAGTGAATCTCAAGGTTGCTACTAAGAAGCAACATGCTAAGCAAAGTTTGAGTTTTGTGGGCTACTTTATTTAACGGGGTGAGAGTACTTGGTGGACAGGGGTGGGGCTTTAAATGACTCCATTGTGTTTAACACACTGATGTTGCAATGGTTTATAAGGATATTAAAGGGGAGATATGGCACACCCCAGCAAGATGGATTGTGACAAGATGAAGGGTGGGGGGGCTCGAATGAACATTCAGGGGCGAAGAAAAAGTAGAGTCGTTATCTAGAAACTGCTAGGCAGAGATAATTACCCAATCAATGTCTATGTGATTTGTACGGGAGATAAACACGGACAAGGCATGTTACAGAGCTCTGCAATTATGTCATCTCAAGGAAGGCCCAACAATGCAAGAAGAGGGGTGTGAAAATGCAAGATGACAGCCCGCACGACCCTGAAAGGCTTCACTCCTCCTGCTAAGCGAGTTTGACAGGTGTGTGCACTGGTGCACAGAGCATTGTCTCTCATATTGGAAAATGTACATGACTGGGAGGCTGCTACATGAGTGGGAGGGCTGCTACATGAGGGGGAGGGCTGCTACATGAGCGGGAGGCTGCTACATGAGCGGGAGGCTGCTACATGAGTAGGAGGCTGCTACATGAGTGGGAGGCTGCTACATGGGCGGGAGGCTGCTACATGAGCGGGAGGCTGCTACATGAGCGGGAGGCTGCTACATGAGCGGGAGGTTGCTACATGAGCGGGAGGTTGCTACATGAGCGGGAGGTTGCTACATGAGCGGGAGGCTGCTACATGAGCGGGAGGTTGCTACATGAGCGAGAGGTTGCTACATGAGCGAGACGCTGCTACATGAGCGGGAGGCTGCTACATGAGCGGGAGGCTGCTACATGAGTGGGAGGGCTGCTACATGAGTGGGAGGGCTGCTAGATGAGTGGGAGGCTGCTACATGAGTGGGAGGTTGTTACATGACTGGGAGGCTGCTACATGAGTGGGAGGGCTGCTACATGAGCGGGAGGCTGCTACATGAGCGGGAGGCTGCTACATGAGCGGGAGGCTGCTACATGAGTGGAAGGCTGCTGCATGATTGGGAGGCGGCTGCATGAGTGAGAGGCTGCTTCATGATGGGAGGTTGCTACATGAGTGGAAGGTTGCTACATGAGTGGGAGGGCTGCTACATGAGTGGGAGGCTGCTACATGAGTGGAAGGGCTGCTACATGAGTGGGAGGCTGCTACATGAGTGGGAGGCGGCTACATGAGTGAGAGGCTGCTACATGATGGGAGGCTGCTACATGAGTGGGAGGCTGCTACATGAGTGGGAGGTTGTTACATGACTGGGATGCTGCTACATGAGCGGGAGGCTGCTACATGAGTGGGAGGGCTGCTACATGAGTGGGAGGCTGCTACATGAGTGGGAGGGCTGCTACATGAGTGGAAGGGCTGCTACATGAGTGGGAGGCTGCTACATGAGTGGGAGGGCTGCTACATGAGCGGGAGGCTGCTACATGAGCGGGAGGGCTGCTACATGAGCGGGAGGGCTGCTACATGAGCGGGAGGGCTGCTACATGAGCGGGAGGCTGCTACAAGAGCGGGAGGCTGCTACATGAGCGGGAGGCTGCTACATGAGTGGGAGGCTGCTACATGAGTGGGAGGCTGCTAGATGAGGGGGAGGCTGCTACATGAGTGGGAGGTTGTTACATGACCGGGAGGCTGCTACATGAGCGGGAGGCGGCTACATGAGCGGGAGGCTGCTACATGAGCGGGAGGCTGCTACATGAGCGGGAGGCTGCTACATGAGCGGGAGGCTGCTACATGAGTGGGAGGCTGCTACATAAGTGGGACGTTGCTACATGAGTGAGAGGGCTGCTACATGAGCGGAAGGCTGCTACATGAGTGTGAGGCTGCTACATGAGCGAGAGGCTGCTACATGAGCGGGAGGCTGCTACATGAGTGGGAGGGCTGCTACATGAGCGGGAGGCTGCTACATGAGTGGGAGGGCTGCTACATGAGCGGGAGGCTGCTACAGGAGCGGGAGGTTGCTACATGAGCGGGAGGCTGCTACATGAGCGGGAGGCTGCTACATGAGTGGGAGGGCTGCTACATGAGTGGGAGGTTGCTACATGAAGGGGGGAGTTTGCTACATCAGTGAGTGGGAGGTCGCTACATGGTTTGGAGGCTGCTACATGAGTGGGAGGGCTGCTACATGAGTGGGAGGCTGCTACATGAGCGGGAGGCTGCTACATAAGTGGGAGGGCTGCTACATGAGTGGCAGGCGGCTACATGAGCGGGAGGCTGCTACATGAGCGGGAGGGCTGCTATATGAGTGGGAGGCTGCTACATGAGTGGGAGGCTGCTACATGAGTGAGAGGCTGCTACATGAGTGGGAGGGCTGCTACATGAGTGGGAGGTTGCTACATGAAGGGGGGAGTTTGCTACATCAGTGAGTGGGAGGTTGCTACATGGTTTGGAGGCTGCTACATGAGTGGGAGGGCTGCTACATGAGTGGGAGGCTGCTACATGAGCGGGAGGCTGCTACATAAGTGGGAGGGCTGCTACATGAGTGGGAGGCGGCTACATGAGCGGGAGGCTGCTACATGAGCGGGAGGGCTGCTATATGAGTGGGAGGCTGCTACATGAGTGGGAGGCTGCTACATGAGTGAGAGGCTGCTACATGAGTGAGAGGGCTGCTACATGAGCGGAAGGCTGCTACATGAGGGGGAGGCTGCTACATGAGCGGGAGTCTGCTACATGAGCGGGAGGTTGTTACATGAGCAGGAGGCTGTTACATGAGCGGGAGGCTGCTACATGAGCGGGAGGCTGCTACAAGAGCGGGAGGCTGCTACACGAGCGGGAGGCTGCTACACGAGCGGGAGGCTGCTACACGAGCAGGAGGCTGCTACATGAGCGGGAAGCTGCTACAAGAGCGGGAGGCTGCTACATGAGCGGGAGGCTGCTACAAGAGCGGGAGGCTGATACATGAGCGGGAGGCTGCTACAAGAGCGGGAGGCTGATACATGACTGGGAGGCTGCTACATGAGCGGGAGGCTGCTACATGAGTGGGAGGGCTGCTACATGAGTGGAAGGGCTGCTACATGAGTGGGAGGGCTGCTACATGAGTGGGAGGCTGCAACATGAATGGGAGGGCTGCTACATGAGTGGGAGGCTGCTACATGAGTGGGATGGCTGCTACATGAGTGGGAGGCTGCTACATGAGGGGGAGGGCTGCTACATGAGTGGAAGGCTGCTACATGAGTGGGAGGCGGCTACATGAGTGGGAGGCTGCTACATGAGTGGGAGGTTGCTACATGAATGCGAGGCTGCTACATGAGTGAGAGGTTGCTACATGAGTGGGAGGGCTGCTACATGATGGGAGGTTGCTACATGAGTGGGATGCTGCTACATGAGTGGGAGGCTGCTAGATGAGTGGGAGGTTGTTACATGACCGGGAGGCTGCACATGAGTGGGAGGCTGCTACATGAGCGGGAGGCTGCTACATGAGCGGAAGGCTGCTACATGAGTGGGAGGCTGCTACACGAGCGGGAGGCTGCTACACGAGCGGGAGGCTGCTACACGAGCGGGTGGCTGCTACATGAGCGGGAGGCTGCTACATGAGCGGGAGGCTGCTACATGAGCGGGAGGTTGCTACATGAGAGGGAGGCGGCTACATGAGTGGGAGGCGGCTACAGGAGTGGGAGGCTGCTACATGAGTGGGAGGCTGCTACATGAGGGGGAGGGCTGCTACATGAGTGGGAGGCTGCTACATGAGTGGGAGGCTGCTACATGAATGCGAGGCTGCTACATGAGTGAGAGGTTGCTACATGAGTGGGAGGGCTGCTACATGATGGGAGGTTGCTACATGAGTGGGATGCTGCTACATGAGTGGGAGGCTGCTACATGAGTGGGAGGCTGCTACATGAGAGGGAGGTTGCTACATGAGTGGGAGGCTGCTACATGATGGGAGGTTGCTACATGAGTGGGAGGGCTGCTAGATAAGTGGGAGGCTGCTACATGAATGCGAGGCTGCTACATGAGTGAGAGGTTGCTACATGAGTGGGATGCTGCTACATGAGTGGGAGGCTGCTAGATGAGTGGGAGGCTGCTACATGAGTGGGAAGCTGCCACATGAGTGGGAGGCTGCCACATGAGTGGGAGGCTGCTACATGAGTGGGAGGGCTGCTAGATGAGTGGGAGGCTGCTACATGAATGCGAGGGCTGCTACATGAGTGGGAGCCTGCTACTTGAGTGGGACGTTGCTACATGAGTGGAAGGCTGCTACATGAGTGGGAGGTTGCTACATGAGTGGGAGGCTGCTACATGAGCGGGAGGCTGCTACATGAGCGGGAGGCTGC
The DNA here is from genome assembly GCF_040938575.1 of Ambystoma mexicanum. Taxonomy (NCBI): domain Eukaryota; kingdom Metazoa; phylum Chordata; class Amphibia; order Caudata; family Ambystomatidae; genus Ambystoma; species Ambystoma mexicanum. The sequence continues at coordinate 667,096,372 of NC_090940.1, read as the reverse complement.
TACATGAGTGGGAGGCTGCTACATGAGGGGGAGGCTGCTACATGAGTGGGAGGGTGTTACATGACCGGGAGGCTGCTACATGAGCGGGAGGCGGCTACTTGAGCAGGAGGCTGCTACATGAGCGGGAGGCTGCTACATGAGCAGGAGGCTGCTACATGAGCGGGAGGCTGCTACATGAGCGGGAGGCTGCTACATGAGCGGGAGGCTGCTACATGAGCGGGAGGCTGCTACACGAGCGGGAGGCTGCTACATGAGCGGGAGGCTGCTACATAAGCGGGAGGCTGCTACATGAGTGGGAGGCTGCTACATGAGTGGGAGGCTGCTACATGAGTGGGGGGGCTGCTAGATGAGTGGGAGGCTGCTACAAGAGTGGGAGGTTGTTACATGACTGGGAGGCTGCTACATGAGCGGGAGGCTGCTACATGAGTGGGAGGTTGCTACATGAGTGGGAATGTGCTACATGAGTGGGAGGCTGCTACATGAAGGGGGAGGTTGCTACATCAGTGAGAGGGAGGTTGCGACATGAGTGGGAGGCTGCTACATGAAGGGGGGAGGTTGCTACATCAGTGAGAGGGAGGTTGCGACATGAGTGGGAGGCTGCTGCATGATGAGAGGTTGCTACATGAGTGGGAGGCTGCTACATGAGTGGGAGGCTGCTAGATGAGTGGGAGGGTTGCTACATGAGTGGGAGGCTGCTACATGAGTGGGAGGTTGTTACATGACTGGGAGGCTGCTACATGAGTGGGAGGATGCTACATGAGTGGGAGGCTGCTACATGAGTGGGAGGCTGCTACATGAGTGGGAGGGCTGCTAGATGAGTGGGAGGCTGCTACATGAGTGGGAGGTTGTTATATGACTGGGAGGCTGCTACATGGGTGGGAGGTTGCTACATGAGTGGGAGGTTGCTACATGAGTGGGGGGCTGCTACATGAGTGGGAAGTTGCTACATGAGTGGGAGGGCTGCTAGATGAGTGGGAGGCTGCTACATGAGTGGGAGGTTGCTACATGAGTGGGAGGCTGCTACATGAGTGGGAGGCTGCTACATGAGTGGGAGGTTGCTACATGAGTGGGAGGCTGCTACATGAGTGGGAGGCTGCTACATGAGTGGGAGGGCTGCTAGATGAGTGGGAGGCTGCTACATGAGTGGGAGGTTGTTACATGACTGGGAGGCTGCTATATGAGTGGGAGGTTGCTACATGAGTGGGAGGCTGCTACATGAGTGGAAGGCTGCTCCATGATTGGGAGGGGAATCTGTAATTGACAGGAATGCCATGTCTCATGGTAACGGCATATGCTTCGTCCACAGATCCTCCTAACCTTTTAGTGGTGCTGCAATCCTTGAAAGCAATTACAGCAGGAGTAAACATTTCAAGCTGGAAGCTACTAGCCAGGCATAAGAAGTCTCTCCCTCTATTCTCCACTTACACACAGCACACAATGTATTACTCGCCAAGAGTCAATTATCACTAGCCAATGGGAAGTAGCGAGTGTAAATGTTGTGGCCCGATTAAACCCTGCAGTGGCGACTTCAATTGGACGATGGACTCCATGGCCAATAGGTACATGTGTAAGAGCATACTAGGCTACTAGCGAGTTGGGTGACATCATGTCTTCCTGCCAGCAGATAGGCATCAGATCTAGAAGCCGGGGTTGCAACATAATACCTTCTCTGCTCGTTTGTGCACTTATCTTTGCCCACATTCACCACTTTCTCACACCCAAGTCTTGGGGGTACAGGGCAGATGACACCTCATCTCTTCACATAGATGTAGTTCATCAAGACTTGATCATGGAGACGGAGTCACTGAGGCACTCTAACCCGTCACTGGTGCACTCTAATCCATCACTTCCATGCACTTTTCCCCTCCCCCTCTCCCATGCACTTGCATGTTCTCAATGTCACTGGGCCTAGTAAGATTGTTGTTTGGTTCTCCCCTGTTCCCCCTTGCCTTGTTGTGCTCTGAAACACTTGTGTATGAGCGCGATAGAAATAAAATATCAATATGACTGATGCACTCTCACCCGTCACTGATGCACTCTAACCCTCTAAGATTAAAGCCCAAATTCGTTACAGATGCAGTATTTTGGGAGACCTTCTGGGGGAGACTGTTGACTATTTCAAGATTACTAAAAGGTACGGGACTCTGAGGAATTAGAACTACAGCTGTGGCAGGTCGGTCCATATAAAGAGGTCAGATGATACAAGCACCAAGGGCTACTAGCTATGGGGGCGAAGAAGTGCCTAAGGAACCAAAGTATCAATGTTAGGACACGAGGAACTCGGAACAAACCCTCATGAGTTGAAAGGTTACAGAAAAATATGATCGAAAGGAAAAATATTAGGTCACATTTATAGATAAACGAGCCATGGCAAAGACATATTGTGAAATAGAACGCTCTGAATGGATGCTCCTTATTAAAGTGCTTCAGAATAACCCATGCAGTGCTATTAACAACCACGACCTTGCCCGAGATGGAGGAATGGAAGAGCTGAGGACCCCACATGAGATCTTGCTTAAGTAAAAGGAGATTCAAAGGGCAGTGGAGGGCCCGCTGCCTAGCACGGAAGACCGGCCTTGCATTCTGAAAATACACTGAGGAAAAAGAATGGTATGGAACCCCCGAGAGGTGACCCGCTCCTAGCCCATGTCTTCAATGGTCATCTACGAAATGATGGCCAAGAGGATGGCACGTGTCGGTGCCACACTGGTCCATCCCAAGTTATATTCCCAGAAGATTAAAAATACACTGTTTGTGGCAGCAGCACTGTTACCATTGGAACAGGCATGTCCGGCTCCCTCGATGGACATCAATAGAACAGGCCGTCTGGCCCCCTCGATGGTCATCAATGGAACAGGCTGTCTGGCCCCCTCGATGGTCATCAATGGAACAGGCCATCTGGCCCCCTCGATGGTCATCAATGGAACAGGCCGTCTGGCACCCTCGATGGTCATCAATGGAACAGGCCGTCTGGCCCCCTTGATGGTCATCAATGGAGCAGGCCGTCTGGCACCCTCGATGGTGGTTCTTCTTCATACAGGATGCACCTCTGGATCCGCCTCACTGGTGCTCATGTTCCCATTTCTAGTGAAGGTGGAAGGGGCTGTTGCTGCACAGCAATGATTAGACTTCTGTTAACATAGTTTTGGTGCAGGGGGTTACAGCTAGCAGAATGATGCAGGAAATCAGGCGGGTTTCCGGCATCACCTGGGCTCCATGCACATCTAATTCTTTTAAAGCACAGAGTGCTCCTCTACAGAAATGTATACATTTTGGGTATTTCCTAACCTAAGCAGAGGAATGTGGTACATATCAAGATGTAGACCATGGTCTTGGACACTGGCACACTTTGCAGCTATGATGAGGTCTCCTCAAGCCATCTAACAAGATCTCTGTAATCTGCCATTGCTGGAAGCTTGTGATTTCTTGCAAATGATTTAATGCAAAAAGAACATGTTCAAGTATTTGCCCAATAAAGACATTTATCTAGAAAATAAAGTGTGCTGTGTTAAATGAGTAAAAACCATCCTGGGCTGCCCGTGCCAATTCTGTAAAACAAGTCTGCAAGTGAGTTGCAGGTGCATCATTGAACTTATGTGACAATAGCACTATCAATGGATGGATGAGCGTGAACAGAATGGGTGTAGATAGATGGATGAGTGTGAATGGAATGGGTGTGGATAGATGGATGAGTGTGAATGGAATGGATGTGGGCAGATAGATGGATGAGTGTGAATGGAATGGGTGTGGATAGATGGATGAGTGTGAATGGAATGGGTGTGGGCAGATAGATGGATGAGTGTGAATGGAATGGGTGTGGGCAGATAGATGAGTGTGAATGGAATGGGTGTGGATAGATGGATGAGTGTGAATGGAATGGGTGTGGATAGATGGATGAGTGTGAATGGAATGGGTGTGGGCAGATAGATGGATGAGTGTGAATGGAATAGGTGTGGATAGATGGATGAGTGTGAATGGAATGGATGTGGATAGATGGATGAGTGTGAATGGAATGGGTGTGGGCAGATAGATGAGTGTGAATGGAATGGGTGTGGATAGATGGATGAGTGTGAATGGAATGGGTGTGGGCAGATAGATGGATGAGTGTGAATGGAATGGGTGTGGGCAGATAGATGGATGAGTGTGAATGGAATAGGTGTGGACAGATAGATGGATGAGTGTGAATGGAATGGGTGTGGAGAGATAGATGGATGAGTGTGAATGGAATGGGTGTGGATAGATAGATGGATGAGTGTGAATGGAATGGGTGTGGATAGATGGATGAACGTGAATGGAATGGGTGTGTATAGTGAGATGGATGAGTGTGAATGGGTGTGGATAGAGAGATGGATGTGTGTGAATGGAATGGGTGTGGATGGACAGATTGAGGACGTGTTTTCCCTTTTTTCCAATTTTGTAAAGTGCATTTGAAAAATCAGCTTCTTTCTGACATATTTAATTCATAGCTCTTGCAAGTGGTTGCAGTTTGCAAGGTCACGGTCGACCTTTCTGCCTCCGATCCCAGTCACCTCAATACAGTATTGGTAACTAATTCAAGGTAATCTCCCCCGAAGAGCCACTGTGTGAAGCTGGTGAAATACGTGTAGAGAGATGTAACAAGATGAACTATTATGGAAAATGAAACCACGATGAGAAATAATTGAAAGTGATAATTGGAAACAATAATCTATTGGAAAATTAGATCCAAATAAAGAGATTGAGAGAAGAATTGAACATTAGATTGTGTTCTTGAATCCCCAAGACTCTGATTTGTTACCAGTCGGCGCATAAGGATAATACCTTAAGAGGATGGTATGCGTATCTAAACAGGTGCGCGAACGTTCCCCTTCCAAGATGGCCGCCACAGTGGCACAGCATGGACAAGGGGACGAGCTGCGTCCATGCAATGGGCTACGGGCTACGCTTTCCATATCACCCTACTCAAGTCAATTTACAAATGGAACTAAGAGGCAACTTCTGACAATGACAGCACTAGCAGCAACATTGTCATTGCAGCATCGATACAGCATACACACCATTCTGCAAATTCCACCCCAACTTGCTCCTACACAATGCCTGCCACTGGAACAGAGCTTTCACCAGGTGGCACTGGTTAAGTGCCACGGGGCAGCTGCTTGGCACATGGGTCACTCCATGATGTACTTTCAAGCTCTCCGGCTGAGAGCTGAAGCTCTCTCTTGACATCCCTAGCAAGCATTGTCCATGCCAGTATTTAGCTTTTGTATCGTATTTATTTATGTAGCGCACCACAGCGCACCACGCCCTGAGGCATCTGGGCACATTTCTTACAGTTGCAGTACATGAGTATTTACATAAATTACATTTACAGTATTACATTTGGGCACCCTTTTCCATCAATTCACCCTTTGCCATATATGTTCTTAAAATGTACAGGTTATTACCATCATTTACTGTGTTACTCACATTGCATGCCAGGAATCCCAATATCAGCTGTGTTATCAATAGACGCTGTACTCACAAGTTCAGGTACTCACTCTGTTACCAAGGATCGCTATCAGATAGCCAGGCACTCATGGTGGCCAGGGATTGCCATTAAAAGCCTAGCCAATCGCATCATTTGGCAAGGTAATAGAAGTAAGTGCCATCATGGCCGCAGCGCGCCTCCACTCTTTACACTGTAAGGGCACAATGGCGCTCCCCATGTCGCATGCACAAGGATGCACACAGCACTGAGTGTTTGCAATACAGTGGATAGTGCAGAGACCACTCAACTGTTTGCAGAGGCCTCCCTGGCCTTAGAGGTTGTTTCCCAATCAGAGGCTCTACTTTAGAGCATGATAGCTGTTAATCCATTCTGCTGCACTCATACACATGCCTTGAAAAAGACCCATGTTGGGCAGAAACACGTGTCGGCTGAACTGTGCAATTAAAAATCACCAAGATATACAACAACATTGGGCATTGAACTTATTACAATAATCTTCTACAAATAAACCCAGAGAAAACGGCTCAGCAACACGAGTTCTTCACGCACCCTGTAAGGGCACACTGGCGCATGCACAAGGATATACACAGCGCCAAGTGTTTGGAATGCACAGGATAGCGCCGCAATGGCCTCTGCCATCCAGCAGGTTAATGACAAGAGTTGGCCGGTGTGGCTGGGCCACCTACCAAATAAAAGAGTACACCGTGTTACTGGTCGCTTTGGCAGCTAGAGGTTCTGTTAAGAGCCAGGAGAGTCTTCAGGTTCAAAGAGGAGAGAATAGTTTTGAAGCGCTAGAATTTGCTCCAAAATAGACCGACAGGCAAGAGAAGTGGTCGTTTGGGCAGCCTTTCAGTTAAGGGCAGGCGTCTGGCGGGCTTCTGGTCTCTTCCTGTGGTTTTTATGAAGCGGTAATTGGTGATTATAAGGTAAAGCCCGGCAGGGGTCCATTGCTTACCACTAAACAAAAGCCTACTGAGCTCACAAGTAAACATCAAAGCAATACTCAAGAAACGGGGAGCCCCTCTCTTATGAACGTGGCTCAAATGGTCTGCTCTATGCAATGTAAATATTTTAAGAGGCAGAACAGCACATGAAAAAACAGTGTGAGGTCTGAATCCGGGCCCAGGCCAGGAGAGTACAACTGGGGAGTGATGATTGCAAGGGGTGGAAGTAATCGAAAGCGTCGGCGTTGCTATGGGCAACATCTTTGTCCAGCCGCCTGTGCCATTATAAGCAAGACCAGCCTGTCTGGGATATGTCTGAGCAAAGTCCTGGGATGGGAGAACTTTCTGGCGGCGTCTAACTTTAAATGTTGCGTAATCCTCCTTTCCCTTCTAATTTTAACTTCCTGTTCTTAAAGCGGCAACAGGGAGTTGCTGCCCTCCCAGAACCCACCAAGGGAACTCAGGGACCTTGGGAAGGGAACCTGTACCTCAGACATGCCCTTAAGGCCAGTGCAATCAAGTCAGACACATTAAGCAGAGCCACAGATACAACCCCCACAAACAAATGACATGTTATCACCTACAAGCCTGGGGCTCATCATTGCTTTGTGTGGTTGTAATAATTGTAGAGTTGTGACTCTGCCACTTGGGTGCGGTCACTAATCACAATGACTGTGCTCGAATTTTACAATGGAGTATTTAAGGAGGCACATGCCCCCCCCCCCCCCCCTCTGCGTCTCCAAAAAGGTAGTGTCTCTGAGAGGTTCCAGTAGCCAACATAGCGTTGTTTAAGGCAAGGCCGTATTTCAAGGGTATGTGGTTGAGCACGGCGTAGTCTACAAAGGGTGGCTTGAGTGCAAGGCGGTGAAACCACTGCCACCTTAAGACTAACGAAAGATGGTAAGGCATTCCCTGATAGTGTGCAAGGTAGGTCCCTGCACTAGTGTGAAGTAACAGCCAACCTACAGAACACAATAGCACTACACAGAATCGCTACTCAGTTAGTAGAAGGGCCACTGGTGCTGCACAGATTTGCTACCCAGTTCCTAGCCGGGACGCTAGTGCTACACAGAGTTGCTACCAAGTACGTAACAGGGCCACTGGTGCTGCACAGATTTGCTACCCAGTTCCTAGCCAGGACGCTGGTGCTACACAGAGTTGCTACCAAGTACTTAACAGGGCCACTGGTGCTACACAGATTTGCTACCCAGTTAGTAGAAAGGCCACTGGTGCTACACAGAGTTGCTACCCAGTTAGTAGCAGGGACACTGGTGCTACACAGAGTTGCTACCCAGTTAGTTGCAGGACCACTGGCGCTATAGAGTTGCTAACCATATAGTAGCAGGGCCACTGGTGCTATGCAGATTGCTACCAAGTAAGTAGAAGGCCACTGGTGCTACACAGAGTCGCTACTCAGTTAGTGGAAGGGCCACTGGTGCTGCACAGATTTGCAACCCAGTTCCTAGCCGGGACGCTGGCCCTACACAGATTTCCTACCCAGTTAGTAGCAGGGCCACTGGTGCTACACAGAGTTGCTATCCAGTTAGTAGCAGGGCTACTGGTGTTACACAGTGTTGCTACCCAGTAAGTAGAAGGGCCACTGGTGCTACATAGAGTTGCTACCCAGTTAGTAGCAGGGCCACTGGCGGTACAGATTTGCTAACCATATAGTAGCAGGGCTACTGGTGCTACAGAGTTGCTACACAGTTAGTAGAAGGGCCAATTGTGCTACACAGAGTTGCTACCCAGTTAGTAGCAGGGCCACTGGTGCTACAGAGTTGCTACACAATAGAAGGGCCAATTGTGCTACACAGAGTTACTAACCAGTTAGTAGCAGGGCCACTGGCACTACAGAGTTGCTACCCAGTTAGTAGCAGGGCCACTGGTGGTACAGAGTTGCTTCCCAGTTAGTAGCAGGGCCACTGGCAATACAGAGTTGCTACCCAGTTAGTAGAAGAGCCACTCGCACTACACAGAGTTGCTACCCAGTTAGTAGAAGGGCCACTGGTGTTACACAGAGTTGCTACCCAGTTAGTAGAAGGGCCACAGGCGCTACACAGCGTTGCTACCCAGTAAGTAGAAGGCCACTGGTGCTACACAGAGTCGCTACCCAGTTAGTAGAAGGGCCACTGGTGCTACACAGATTTGCGACGCAGTTCCTAGCTGGGACGCTGGTGCTACACAGAGTTGCTACCAAGTACGTAACAGGGCCACTGGTCCTACACAGATTTGCTACCCAGTTAGTAGAAAGGCCACTGGTGCTACACAGAGTTGCTACCCAGTTAGTAGCAGGGCTACTGGTGTTACACAGCGTTGCTACCCAGTAAGTAGAAAGGCCACTGGTGCTACACAGAGTTGCTACCCAGTTAGTTGCAGGACCACTGGCGCTATAGAGTTGCTAACCATATAGTGGCAGGGCCACTGTGCTATCTGAGTTGCTCCCCAGTTAGTAGCAGAGCCACTGGCACTACAGAGTTGATACCCAGTTAGTGGCAGGGCCACTTGTACTACACAGAGTTGCTAACCAGTTGGGAGCAGGCCACTGACTCTATAGAGTTGCTACACAGTTAGTAGCAGGGCCACTTGCACTATACAGAGTTGCTACCCAGTTAGTAGCAGGGCCACTGGTGCTACACAGAGTTGCTACCCAGTTAGTAGCAGGGCCACTGGTGCTATATAGTTGCTATCCAGTTGGTAGCAGGGCCACTGGGGCTACAGAGTTGCTACCCAGTTAGTAGAATGGCCAGTGGTATTACAGAGCTGCTACCCAGTTAGTAGCAGGGCCACTCGCACTATACAGAGTTGCTATCCAGTTAGTAGCAGGGCCATGTGCACCATACAGAGTTGCTACCCAGTTAGTAGCAGGGCCACTGGTGCTACACAGAGTTGCTACCCAGTTAGTAGCAGGGCCACTGGTGCTACTGAGTTGCTACCCAGTTAGTAGCAGGGCCACTGGTGCTACAGAGTTGCTACCCAGTTATTAGCCTGGCCACTGGCGCTACAGACTTGCTACCCAGTTAGTAGCAGGGCCACTGGCGGTCATAACCTGGGTAAAATCCTTCCTTGCAAACCGGACAATGAGAGTATTCTCCCTCCTAGCAGCCGCTGATCCCACACAAGTTTCATGCGGTGTCCCTCAAGGATCATGTGTATCTCCGACGATGTATAACATCTTTACTAAGCCCCTGTTTGACAAGTTGGACAGACTGGGTATCATCTACACTAATTACGCAGATGACACTCAGATCCTAATCCCCCTTTCGGGCAACTTCTTGGAAGACACGGCCTTAGTAAATAAGATATATCTCCTCATTCAGGCATGGATGGCATCTCACGGCCTCTGCCTGAATGACGACAAGACTGAGTTACTGATCCTCGGCTCAGAGCTGGCCATCAAAAAACTTGACCCAAACTATGCCTCATTCAACATCGACAATAATGTCATCAAAGTGATGCCTGCACTCAAAACCCTTGGGGTCTATCTCGACTCAGCGCTCACCTTCAAGAAACAAACTAACTCACTAGCATCTTCTACTGCATATACTTGCAAATTGATCCGAGCATGTAGACCATTTCTAACTGAGACTAGCTGCATCACACTAGCTAATGCACTCATCATATCCAAGTTGGATTACTGTAATGCTCTTTATGCAGGATCTAACAAGTATATCCTTGATAAACTCCAAACTCTCCAAAATAACGCTATTAGAGTAGCTTTAAATATTCCTAATAGAGCTCATACCACCACCTCTAGGAAAAATATCCACTGGCTAAAAATCAAAGACAGGATTGCCCTCAAAACACTCTCCCTCACCTCCAAATGTCTTAACAATATAGCCCCCCCTTACCTGGTAAACAGAGTCCACAAGAGAACTTCAAACCGTCCCACTAGAATGACGAACGCCTATACCTTAGTGGTCCCTAGATACAAAAAGATTACAGCTGGCGGTTCTAGTTTTCCGGTCATAGCTGCGCAAACTTGGAACAAACTCCCTCTGGATCTCAGAATGGACCAACCTTACCCTAGCTTCAGGCGAAAAGTCCTCACCTGGATACGCTCCAATGACACTTAGCTTGACCGTCCCATTGCCACCTGCTCTAGACACCCTAGATGACTGTAACTAGATTAATTGATTTCTGGTTAACTAGCTTGAACTGTAGTTTCGCATTTTCTTGTACATGCACCTTTGTTACTAATGTGAACTGTATAAACTGTATTTTTCCTGTAACCAAGTTCTCAAGTATCCTTGTATTGTCTGCGCCCAGTTAGTAGAAGGGCCACAGGTGCTACACAGAGTTACTACCCAGTTAGTAGAAGGGCCACTGGTCCTACAGAGTTGCTACAGAGCTAGTAGAAGGGACACTGGTGCTACACAGAGTTATTACCCAGTTAGTAGCAGGGCCACTGGCACTACAAAGTTGCTACTCAGTTAGTAGAGGGCCACTGGCGGCACAGAGTTGCTATCAGTTAGTAGCATGGCCACTGGCGGCACAGAGTTGCTATCAGTTAGTAGCATGGCCACTGGAACTACAGAGTTGCTACCCAGTTAGTAGAAGGGCCATTGGTGCTACACAGAGTTGCTACCCAGTTAATAGCAGGGCCACTGGTGGTACAGAGTTGCTACCCAATTAGTAGATGGGCCACTGGTGCTACACAGAGTTACTATCCAGCTAGTAGCAGGGCCACTGGCGCAACAGAGCGGATAACCAGTTAGTAGCTGGGCCACTGGCACTACATAGTTGCTACCCAGTTAGTAGAATGGCCAGTGGTGCTACACAGAGTTATTACCCAGTTAGTAGCAGGGCCACTGGTGCTGCAGAGTTGCTACACAGTTAGTAACAGGGCCACTGGCACTACAGAGTTGCTACCCAGTTAGTAGCATGGCCACGTGCACTACACAGTGTTGCTACCCAGTTGGTAGCAGGGCCACTGGTGCAACACAGAGTTACTACCCAGTTAGTAGCATGGCCACTGGCACTACACAGAGTTGCTATCCAGTTAGTAACAGGGCCACTGGCGCTGCAGAGTTGCTAACCAGTTAGTAGCAGGGCCAAAGGTGCTACACAAAGTTGCTACCCAGTTAGTAGAAGGGCCACTGGTGTTACACAGAGTTGCTACCCAGTTAATAGCAGGGCCACTGGGGGTACAGAGTTGCTACCCAATTAGTAGCTTGGCCACTGGCACTACACAGAGTTGCTACCCAGTTAGTAACAGGGCCACTGGCGCTACAGAGTTGCTAACCAGTTAGTAGCAGGCCAATGGTGCTACATGGAATTGCTACCCAGTTAGTAGAATGGCCAGTGGTGCTACACAGAGTTATTACCCAGTTAGTAGCAGGGCCACTGGTGCTGCAGAGTTGCTACACAGTTAGTAACAGGGCCACTGGCACTACAGAGTTGCTACCCAGTTAGTTGCAGGGCCACTGGTGCTATACAGAGTTGCTTCCCAGTTAGTAGCAGGGCCACTTGCACTACTCAAAGTTGCTACCCAGTTTGTAGCAGGGCCACTGGTGCTACACAGAGTTACTACCCAGTTAGTATCAGGGCCACTGGCGCTACACAGAGTTGCTACCCAGTTAGTAACAGGGCCACTGGCGCTACAGAGTTGCTAACCAGTTAGTAGCAGGGCCAATGGTGCTACATGGAATTGCTACCCTGTTAGTAGAAGGGCCAATGGTGTTACACAGAGTTGCTACCCAGTTAGTAGCAGGGCCACTGGCACTACAGAGTTGCTACCCAGTTAATAGCAGGCCAATAGTGCTACACAAAGTTGCTACCCAGTTAGTAGAAGGGCCACTGGTGTTACAGAGAGTTGCTACCCAGTTAGTAGAAGGGCCAATGGTGCTAAACAGCATTAGAACCCAGTAAGTAGAAGGGCCAATGGTGCTACACAGAGTCGCTACCCAGTTAGTAGAAGGGCCACTGGTGCTACACAGATGTGCTACCGAGTTAGTAGAAGGGCCACTGGTGCTACACAGATTTGCTACCCAGTTAGTAGCAGGGCCACTGGTGCTACACAGCATTGCTACCCAGTAAGTAGAAGGGCCACTGGTGCTACACAGAGTTGCTACCCATTTAGTTGCAGGACCACTGGCGCTATAGAGCTGCTAACCATATAGTAGCAGGGCCACTAGTGCTATGTGAGTTGCTACCCAGTTAGTAGCAGAGCCACTGGCACTACAGAGTTGCTACCCAATTAGTAGCAGGTCCACTCGCACTACAGAGTTACTAACCAGTTGGGAGCAGGCCACTGACTCTATAGAGTTGCTACACAGTTAGTAGCAGGGCCACTTGCACTATACAGAGTTGATACCCAGTCAGTAGCAGGGCCACTCCCACTACACAGAGTTGCTAACCAGTTGGGAGCAGGCCACTAACTCTATAGAGTTGCTACACAGTTAGTAGCAGGGCCACTTGCACTATACAGAGTTGCTACCCAGTTAGTACCAGGGCCACTGGCGCTATAGAGTTGCTACCCAGTTAGTAGAATGGTCAGTGGTGCTGCAGAGTTGCTACACAGTTAGTAACAGGGCCACTGGCACTACAGAGTTGCTACCCAGTTAGTAACAGGGCCACTTGCACTACAGAGAGTTGCTACCCAGTTGGTAGCAGGGCCACTGGTGCTACACAGAGTTTCTACCCAGTTAGTAGCAGAGCCACTTGCGCTACACAGAGGTGCTCTCCAGTTAGTAACAGGGCCACTGGTGCTACAGAGTTGCTAACCAGTTAGTAGCAGGGCCAAAGGTGCTAAACGGAGTTGCTACCCAGTTAGTAGAAGGGCCACTGGTGTTACACAGAGTTGCTACCCAATTAGTAGCTGGGCCACTGGCACTACATAGTTGCTACCCAGTTAGTAGAATGGCCAGTGGTGCTACACAGAGATATTACCCAATTAGTAGCTGGGCCACTGGCACTACATAGTTGCTACCCAGTTAGTAGAATGGCCAGTGGTGCTACACAGAGTTATTACCCAGTTAGTAGCAGGGCCACTGGTGCTGCAGAGTTGCTACACAGTAACAGGGCCACTGGCACTACAGAGTTGCTACCCAGTTAGTAGCAAGGCCACTTGCACTACTCAAAGTTGCTACCCAGTTGGTAGCAGGGCCACTGGTGCTACACAGAGTTACTACCCAGTTAGTAGCAGGGCCACTGGCACTACACAGAGTTGCTACCCAGTTAGTAACAGGGCCACTGGCGCTACAGAGTTGCTAACCAGTTAGTAGCAGGCCAATGGTGCTACATGGAATTGCTACCCAGTTAGTAGAAGGGCCAATGGTGTTACACAGAGTTGCTACCCAGTTAGTAGCAGGGCCACTGGCGCTACAGAGTTGCTACCCAGTTAATAGCAGGCCAATAGTGCTACACAAAATTGCTACCCAGTTAGTAGAAGGGCCACTGGTGTTACACAGAGTTGCTACCCAGTTAGTAGAAGGGCCAATGGTGCTACACAGCATTGCTACCCAGTAAGTAGAAAGGCCAATGGTGCTTCACAGAGTCGCTACCCAGTTAGTAAAAGGGCCACTGGTGCTACACATATGTGCTACCCAGTTAGTAGAAGGGCCACTGGTGCTACAGATTTGCTACCCAGTTAGTAGCAGGGCCACTGGTGCTACTCAGCGTTGCTACCCAGTAAGTAGAAGGGCCACTGGTGCTACACAGAGTTGCTACCCATTTAGTTGCAGGACCACTGGCGCTATAGAGCTGCTAACCATACAGTAGCAGGGCCACTAGTGCTATGTGAGTTGCTACCCAGTTAGTAGCAGAGCCACTGGCACTATAGAGTTGCTACCCAATTAGTAGCAGGTCCACTCGCACTACAGAGTTGCTAACCAGTTGGGAGCAGGCCACTGACTCTATAGAGTTGCTAAACAGTTAGTAGCAGGGCCACTTGCACTATACAGAGTTGATACCCAGTTAGTAGCAGGGCCACTCGCACTACACAGAGTTGCTAACCAGTTGGGATCAGGCCACTAACTCTATAGAGTTGCTACACAGTTAGTAGCAGGGCCACTTGCACTATACAGAGTTGCTACCCAGTTAGTAGCAGGACCACTTGTGCTACAGAGAGTTGATACCCAGTTAGTACCAGGGCCACTGGCGCTATAGAGTTGCTACCCAGTTAGTAGAATGGCCAGTGGTGCTACACAGAGTTACTACCCAGTTAGTAGCAGGGCCACTTGCGCTACACAGAGTTGCTATCCAGTTAGTTACAGGGCCACTGGCGCTACAGAGTTGCTAACCAGTCAGTAGCAGGGCCAAAGGTGCTAAACGGAGTTGCTACCCAGTTAGTAGTAGGGCCACTGGTGTTACACAGAGTTGCTACCCAGTTAATAGCAGGGCCAGTGGTGATACAGAGTTGCTACCCAATTAGTAGCTGGGCCACTGGCACTGCATATTTGCTACCCAGTTAGTAGAATGGCCTGTTGTGCAACACAGAGTTATTACCCAGTTAGTAAAATGGCCATTGGTGCTACAGAGTTGCTACACAGTTAGTAGCAGGGCCACTGGCGCTACAAAGATGCTACCCAGTTAGTAGAAGGGCCACTGGTGCTACACAGAGTTACTACCCAGTTAGTAGCAGGGCCACTGGTGCTACACAGAGTTGCTACCCAGTTAGTAACAGGGCCACTGGCGCTACAGAGTTGCTAACCAGTTAGTAGCAGGGCCAATGGTGCTACACGGAGTTGCTACCCAGTTAGTAGAAGGGCCATAGTGTGTTACACAGAGTTGCTACCCAGTTAGTAGCAGGGCCACTGGCGCTACAGAGTTGCTGCCCAGTTAATAACAGGGCCAATGGTGCTACACAAAGTTGCTACCCAGTTAGTAGAAGGGCCACTGGTGTTACACAGAGTTGCTACCAAGTTAGTAGAAGGGCCAATGGTGCTACACAGCATTGCTACCCAGTAAGTAGAAGGGCCAATGGTGTTACACAGAGTCGCTACCCAGTTAGTAGAAAGGCCTCTGGTGCTACACAGATTTGCTACCCAGTTAGTAGCAGGGCCACTGGTGCTACAGAGTTGCTACCCAGTTAGTAGCAGGGCCACTGGCGCTACAAAGATGCTACCCAGTTAGTAGAAGGGCCACTGGTGCTACACAGAGTTACTACCCAGTTAGTAGCAGGGCCACTGGTGCTACACAGAGTTGCTACCCAGTTAGTAACAGGGCCACTGGCGCTACAGAGTTGCTAACCAGTTAGTAGCAGGGCCAATGGTGCTACACAGAGTTGCTACCCAGTTAGTAGAAGGGCCATAGTGTGTTACACAGAGTTGCTACCCAGTTAGTAGCAGGGCCACTGGCGCTACAGAGTTGCTGCCCAGTTAATAGCAGGGCCAATGGTGCTACACAAAGTTGCTACCCAGTTAGTAGAAGGGCCACTGGTGTTACACAGAGTTGCTACCCAGTTAGTAGAAGGGCCAATGGTGCTACACAGCATTGCTACCCAGTAAGTAGAAGGGCCAATGGTGTTACACAGAGTCGCTACCCAGTTAGTAGAAAGGCCTCTGGTGCTACACAGATTTGCTACCCAGTTAGTAGAAGGTTTACTAGTTCTATGCAGATTTGCTACCCAGTTAGTAGCAGGGCCACTGGTGCTACACAGCGTTGCTACCCAGTAAGTGGAAGGACCACTGGTGCTACACAGAGTTTGTACCTATTTAGTTGCAGGACCACTGGCGCTATAGAGCTGCTAACCATATAGTAGCAGTGCCACTAGTGCTATGTGAGTTGCTACCCAGTTAGTAGCAGAGCCACTGGCACTACAGAGTTGCTACCCAATTAGTAGCAGGTCCACCTGCACTACAGAGTTGCTAACCAGTTGGGAGCAGGCCACTGACTCTATAGAGTTGCTACACATTTAGTAGCAGGGCCACTTGCACTATACAGAGTTGATACCCAGTTAGTAGCAGGGCCACTCGCAGTACACAGAGTTGCTAACCAGTTGGGAGCAGACCACTAAGTCTATAGACTTGCTACACAATTAGTAGCAGGGCCACTTGCACTATACAGAGTTGCTACCCAGTTAGTAGCAGGGCCACCCGCACTATACAGAGTTGCTATCCAGTTAGTAGCAGGGCCACTTGCACCATACAGATTTGCTACCCAGTTAGTAGCCTGGCCACTGGTGCTACAGACTTGCTACCCAGTTAGTAGCAGGGCCACTGGTGGTACAGAGTTTCTACCCAGTGAGTAGAATGGCCACTGGTGCTACACAGAGTTACTACCCAGTTAGTAGCAGGGCCACTGGTGCTACAGAGTTGCTACCCAGTTAGTAGAAGGCCCATTGGTGCTACACAGAGTTCCTACCCAGTTAGTAGCAGGGCCACTGGTGCTACAGAGTTGCTACCCAGTTAGTAGCAGGGCCACTTGCACTATACAGAGTTGCTACCCAGTTAGTAGCAGGGCCACTTGTGCTACACAGAGTTGATACCAAGTTAGTACCAGGGCCACTAGCGCAATAGAGTTGCTACCCAGTTAGTAGAATGGCCATTGGTGCTACAAAGTTGCTACCCAGTTAGTAGTAGGGCCACTCTCACTATACAGAGTTGCTACCCAGTTAGTAGCAGGCCAAGTCGTGCTACACAGAGTTGCTACCCAGTTAGTACCAGGGCCACTGGCGCTATAGAGTAGCTACCCAGTTAGTAGAATGGCCATTGGTGCTACAGAGTGGCTACCCAGTTAGTAGTAGGGCCACTCCCACTATACAGAGTTGCCACCCAGTTTGTAGCAGGCCAACTGATGCTACACAGAGTTGCTACCCAGTTAGTAGCAGGGCCACTGGTGCTACAGAGTTGCTACCCAGTTAGAAGAATGGCCAGTGGTGCTACAGAGTTGCTACCCAGTTAGTAGCAGGGCCACCCACACTATACAGAGTTGCTATCCAGTTAGTAGCAGGGCCACTTGCACCATACAGAGTTGCTACTCAGTTAGTAGCAGGGCTAATGGTGCTACACAGAGTTGCTACCCAGTTAGTAGCAGGGCCACTGGTGCTACAGAGTTGCTACCCAGTTAGTAGCAGGGCCACTGGCACTACAGAGTTGCTACCCAGTTAGTAGCCTGGCCACTGGTGGGCAGACTTGCTACCCAGTTAGTAGCAGGGCCACTGGCAGTACAGAGTTTTTACCCAGTTAGTAGAATGGCCACTGGTGCTACACAGAGTTAATACCCAGTTAGTAGCAGGGCCACTGGCGCTACAGAGTTGCTACCCAGTTAGTAGAAGTGCCACTGGTGCTACACAGAGTTACTACCCAGTTAGTAGCAGGGCCACTGGTGCTACAGAGTTGCTACCCAGTTAGTAGCAGGGCCACTGGAAGTACAGAGTTGATACCTAGTTAGTAGAAGGGCCACGGGTGCTACACAGAGTTACTACCCAGTTAGTAGCAAGGCCACTGGTGCTACAGAGTTGCTACACAGTTAGTAGAAGGGCCACTGGTGCTACACAAAGTTACTACCCAGTTAGTAGCAAGGCCACTGGCACTACAGAGTTGCTACCCTGTTAGTAGAAGGGCCACTGGTGCTACACAGAGTTGCTACCCAGTTAGTAGCAGGGCCACTGGCGGTACAGAGTTGCTACACAATAAGTAGATGGGCCACTGAGTTACTATCCAGCTAGTAGCAGGGCCACTGGTGCAACAGAGTTTATACCCAGTTAGTAGCTGGGCCACTGGCACTGCATAGTTGCTACCCAGTTAGTAGAATTGCCAGTGGTGCTACAAAGAGTTATTACCCAGTTAGTAGCAGGGATACTGGTGCTGCAGAGTTGCTACACAGTTAGTAACAGGGCCACTGGCACTACAGAGTTGCTACCCAGTAAGTAGCAGGGCCACTGGTGCTACACAGAGTAGCTTCCCAGTTAGTAGCAGTGCCACAGGCACTACACAGAGTTGCTACCCAGTTAGTAACAAGGCCACTGGTGCAACAGAGTTGCTAACCAGTTAGTAGCAGGGCCAATGGTGCTACACGGAGTTGCTACCCAGTTAATAGAAGGGCCACTTGTGTTACACAGAGTAGCTACCCAGTTAGTAGCAGGGCCACTGGTGCTACAGAGTTGCTACCCAGTTAATAGCAGGGCCAATGGTGCTACACGAAGTTGCTACCCAGTTAGAGGAAGGGCCACTGGTGCTACACAGCATTTCTACCCAGTAAGTAGAAGGGCCGCTGGTGCTACACAGTGTCGCTACCCAGTTAGTAGAAGGGCCACTGGTGCTACACAAATTTTCTACCCAGTTCCTAGCAGGGACGCTGGTGCTAGACAGAGTTGCTACCCAGTTAGTAGCACGGCCACTGGTGCTACACAACGTTGCTACCCAGTAAGTAGAAGGGCCACTGGTGCTACACAGAGTTGCTACCCAGTTAGTTGCAGGGCCACTGGTGCAATGTAAGTTGCTACCCAGTTAGTAGCAGACCCACTAGCACTACAGAGTTGCTTCCCAGTTAGTAGCAGGTCCACTCGCACTACACAAAGTTGCTAACCAGTTGGAAGCAGGCCACTGACTCTATAGAGTTGCTACCCAGTTAGTAGCAGGGCCACCCGCACTATACAGAGTTGCTATCCAGTTAGTATAGCAGGGCCACTTGCACCATACAGAGTTGCTACCCAGTTAGTAGCAGGGCCACTGGTGCTACACAGAGTTGCTACCCAGTTAGTAGAATGGCCATTGGTGCTACAGAGTTGCTACCCAGTTAGTAGTAGGGCCACTCGCACTATACATTGTTGCTACCCAGCTAGTAGCAGGCCAACTGGTGCTACAACGAGTTGCTACCCAGTTAGTAGCAGGGCCACCCGCACTATACAGAGTTGCTATCCAGTTAGTAGCAGGGCCACTTGGACCATACAGATTTGTTACCCAGTTAGTAGCAGGGCCACTGGTGCTACACAGAATTGCTACCCAGTTAGTAGCCTGGCCACTGGTGCTACAGACTTGCTACCCAGTTAGTAGCAGGGCCACTAGTGGTACAGAGTTTCTACCCAGTGAGTAGAATGGCCACTGGTGCTACACAGAGTTGCTACCCAGTTAGTAACAGGGCCACTGGCGCTACAGAGTTGCTAACCAGTTAGTAGCAGGGCCAATGGTGCTACACAGAGTTCCTACCCAGTTAGTAGCAGGGCCACTGGTGCTACAAAGATGCTACCCAGTTAGTAGAAGGGCCACTGGTGCTACACAGAGTTACTACCCAGTTAGTAGCAGGGCCACTGGTGCTACACAGAGTTGCTACCCAGTTAGTAACAGGGCCACTGGCGCTACAGAGTTGCTAACCAGTTAGTAGCAGGGCCAATGGTGCTACACGGAGTTGCTACCCAGTTGGCAGAAGGGCCAATGGTGTTACACAGAGTTGCTACCCAGTTAGTAGCAGGGCCACTGGCGCTACAGAGTTGCTACCCAGTTAATAGCAGGACCAATGGTGCTACACAAAGTTGCTACCCAGTTAGTAGAAGGGCCACTGGTGTTACACAGAGTTGCTACCCAGTTAGTAGAAGGGCCAATGGTGCTGCACAGCATTGCTACCCAGTAAGTAGAAGGGCCAATGGTGTCACACAGAGTCGCTACCCAGTTAGTAGAAGGGCCACTGGTGCTACACAGATTTGCTACCCAGTTAGTAGAAGGGCTACTGTTTCTACACAGATTTGCTACCCAGTTAGTAGCAGGGCCACTGGTGCTACACAGCATTGCTACCCGGTAAGTAGAAGGACCACTGGTGCTACACAGAGTTTGTACCTATTTAGTTGCAGGACCATTGGCGCTATAGAGCTGCTAACCATATAGTAGCAGTGCCACTAGTGCTATGTGAGTTGCTACCCAGTTAGTAGCAGAGCCACTGGCACTACAGAGTTGCTACCCAATTAGTAGCAGGTCCACCTGCACTACAGAGTTGCTAACCAGTTGGGAGCAGGCCACTAACTCTATAGACTTGCTACACAATTAGTAGCAGGGCCACTTGCACTATACAGAGTTGCTACCCAGTTAGTAGCAGGGCCACCTGTGCTACACAGAGTTGATACCCAGTTAGTACCAGGGACACTGGCGCTATAGAGTTGCTACCCAGTTAGTAGAATGGCCATTGGTGCTACAGACTGGCTACCCAGTTAGTAGTAGGGCCACTCCCACTATACAGAGTTGCTACCCAGTTTGTAGCAGGCCAACTGATGCTACACAGAGTTGCTACCCAGTTAGTAGCAGAGCCACTGGTGCTACAGAGTTGCTACCCAGTTAGAAGAATGGCCAGTGGTTCTACAGAGTTGCTACCCAGTTAGTAGCAGGGCCACCCACACTATACAGAGTTGCTATCCAGTTAGTAGCAGGGCCACTTGCACCATACAGAGTTGCTATCCAGTTAGTAGCAGGGCCACTGGCGCTACAGAGTTGCTACCCAGTTAATAGCAGGGCCAATGGTGCTACACAAAGTTGCTACCCAGTTAGTAGAAGGGCCACTGGTGTTACACAGAGTTGCTACCCAGTTAGTAGAAGGGCCAATGGTGCTACACAGCATTGCTACCCAGTAAGTAAAAGGGCCAATGGTGTTACACAGAGTCGCTACCCAGTTAGTAGAAGGGCCACTGGTGCTACACAGATTTGCTACCCAGTTAGTAGAAGGGCTACTGGTTCTACATAGATTTGCTACCCAGTTAGTAGCAGGGCCACTGGTGCTACACAGCGTTGCTACCCAGTAAGTATAAGGACCACTGGTGCTACACAGAGTTTGTACCTATTTAGTTGCAGGACCACTGGCGCTATAGAGCTGCTAACCATATAGTAGCAGTGCCACTAGTGCTATGTGTGTTGCTACCCAGTTAGTAGCAGAGCCACTGGCACTACGGAGTTGCTACCCAATTAGTAGCAGGTCCACCTGCACTACAGAGTTGCTAACCAGTTGGGAGCAGGCCACTGACTCTATAGAGTTGCTACACAGTTAGTAGCAGGGCCACTTGCACTATACAGAGTTGATACCCAGTTAGTAGCAGGGCCACTCGCAGTACACAGAGTTGCTAACCAGTTGGGAGCAGGCCACTAACTCTATAGACTTGCTACACAATTAGTAGCAGGGCCACTTGCACTATACAGAGTTGCTACCCAGTTAGTAGCAGGGCCACCTGTGCTACACAGAGTTGATACCCAGATAGTACCAGGGCCACTGGCGCTATAGAGTTGCTACCCAGTTAGTAGAATGGCCATTGGTGCTACAGAGTGGCTACCCAGTTAGTAGTAGGGCCACTCCCACTATACAGAGTTGCTACCCAGTTTGTAGCAGGCCAACTGATGCTACAATCAGTTGCTACCCAGTTAGTAGCAGGGCCACTGGTGCTACAGAGTTGCTACCCAGTTAGAAGAATGGCCAGTCGTGCTACAGAGTTGCTACCCAATTAGTAGCAGGGCCACCCACACTATACAGAGTTGCTATCCAGTTAGTAGCAGGGCCACTTGCACCATACAGAGTTGCTACCCAGTTAGTAGCAGGGCCAATGGTGCTACACAGAGTTGCTTCCCAGTTAGTAGCGGGGCCACTGGTGCTACAGAGTTGCTACCCAGTTAGTAGCAGGGCCACTGGCACTACAGAGTTGCTACCCAGTTAGTAGCCTGGCCACTGGCGCGACAGACTTGCTACCCAGTTAGTAGCAGGGCCACTGGCAGTACAGAGTTTCTACCCAGTTAGTAGAATGGCCACTGGTGCTACACAGAGTTAATGCCCAGTTAGTAGCAGGGCCACTGGCGCTACAGAGTTGCTACCCAGTTAGTAGAAGGCCCACTGGTGCTACACAGAGTTACTACCCAGTTAGTAGCAGAGCCACTGGTGCTACATAGTTGCTACCCAGTTAGTAGCAGGGCCACTGGCAGTACAGAACTGCTACCTAGTTAGTAGAAGGGCCACTGGTGCTACACAGAGTTACTACCCAGTTAGTAGCAGGGCCACTGGCACTACAGAGTTGCTACCCAGTTAGTAGAAGGGCCACTGGTGCTATGCAGAGTTGCTACCCAGTTAGTAGCAGGGCCACTGGGGGTACAGAGTTGCTACACAATTAGTAGATGGGCCACTGGTGCTACACTGAGTTACTATCCAGCTAGTAGCAGGGCCACTGGCGCAACAGAGTTGATACCCAGTTAGTAGCTGGGCCACTGGCACTGCATAGTTGCTACCCAGTTAGTAGAATTTCCAGGGTTGCTACAAAGAGTTATTACCCAGTTAGTAGCAGGGACACTGGTGCTGCAGAGTTGCTACACAGTTAGTAACAGGTCCACTGGCACTACAGAGTTGCTACCCAGTTAGTAGCAGGGCCACCGGTGCTACACAGAGTAGCATCCCAGTTAGTAGCAGGGCCACTGGTGGTACACGGAGTTGCTTCCCAGTTAGTAGCAGGGCCAATGGTGCTACATAGTTGCTACCCAGTTAGTAGCAGGGCCACATGCGCTACATAGTTGCTACCCAGTTAGTAGCAGGGCCACTCGCACTACAGAGTTGCTACCCAGTTAGTAGCAGGGCCACTGGCGCTACATAGTTGCTACCCAGTTAGTAGCAGATGCAGAACATAGTAAACTCCTAACTTTGCTGAAAGTGGGTGTTCTAGTTTTGGTGATGCTTGTTTTTCACAATGACATGATCCTGGCATGACACGGTCCATCGTCTGTAAATCGTTGAGGCCAAGCCCCACACATTGTACACTTTTCGCAGAAGGAACCTGAACGTGGTTCGCTGTTCACAGAACACGTGTGCCAGACGATTGGGCGCAATTTGCGCCGCGCAAAGGGAGAACTTGCGCAACCCAACGCTACAGCCCCCACACCACATACCCACACACCTACTCAGAGCCGGGGAAACGTGTCGGCAAGCGCACAAGGCGAATACAAGAGCGGACTCGGTAAGCAAGCTTATAAAGGGTGAGGATAACCCCTTGATGCGGAAGTGGCCCCTGCAGTATAAAGTGCCCAGGAGAAGCGGGGCCCCTTCACAGTCCCCTAGAGCACAGAATAGCTGTGTAGCCCCTTGGCTCCCCGTGCCCTCAGCCCGGGCGGTAACTTGGCTACCTACCAGGCCATGAAATCAAAGTGCGCGCTCAGCAACACAGTTGCCCTCATTACGACCCTGGCGGAAATCGCGGTGCAAAATGCACCATGGAGCACGGCGGAAAGCTGCCGATAGCGCCATGGGGGTTGGCGGATTTACCGCCCCATTCCGACCTTGGCGGGGCGGTAAATCCCCATTCCCCATTTTACCCTTCCCCATTCCCATTTTTGCCCCATAGGGTATAATGGGAGTGGGGAAGGCGTTAATTACGCCACCGTAAAATACGGTGGCGTAATTAACTACAAGGTCCCGTAGCGCCATGGATTTCTCCGCCCGGAAAAACCAGGCGGAAAACGCTCCATGGCGCTACGGGAACTCGTAGTAGGGCGGACGGGTCCGCCGCGAATACCGCTGGCGTAAACCCACTCCGCCAGGGTCGTAATGAGGCCCAGTGTCCCCTGCACGTGACGTGACACCACACACACACACACAGGCTAGGAAACAAAGACCCCCTGGCCGGGCAGTGACCCAGCCCCCACGGCCCCGATGGGAATCCGGAGCCCCCATTTCCCTCTCCAGGTGGACAAGCAAGTGAGCCCTGTGCGTTCCGTGAGCACAAAGCGGCCGCTGTCACTGGATACACGGGGTGCAGGGCCCGCCTCCGGGGCAGGTGGGGGTCCCGCAGGCGCCGGGGGGGGTGTGGCAGGGGCACGCTCCAGGCGGCGGGCCTGGGTAGCGGCGCACCATTGGGATGTTGAAAGGCGGGACCTTTAGCTAAAAGTTTCTCTTTTGCCCGTGAGCTCATTGCTTGGGACGCAGTTTTTGGGGGCAGTTGGCGGATGCAGAGCTCGCCCCGCTTCCCAGCCGGGGGCTGCACGTGCCGGGCACGCATGGACGCGCTTCCTCCCCCCACCCTTCTTTAGGAGGGACACGCACTTACCGGCTGCCGCTCGGTGACTCCTGGTGGCCCCCGCTGCTGCTCTGGAAGCCCCGGGGACCCCTCGGTGCCCAGTCCCTGCCGCGCCCGCGCCCGCTCTCACTTTTTCCCTTTCCCTGGGCCGGCGCTCACTCCCCCCCCCCCCGTCCCCCGCAGTCTCCTCCCCGCTCCCGCCGGGTGAGTCACTCCTTCCCTCCCCTCCCTGCCGCCTCACCCCGCCTGCCCTGCCCCGGGCCCCCGCGCTCACCTGCTCTGCCAGGCCCCTGGGGGAGGGCCCGGGACACGAGGGGGAGGGGGGGACGTTCTCCTGGAATGGGTTTGACTCAGACATGGTGGGCGAGGACTGAGGAACGTGTTTCCGACGCTGCCCTTTTCCAAGCGCCGAAACAGAATAAAATGCTCATTTTAGAAGTATTATAGTATCACTCGATTACACATGGATGTTCATGCAGTGACTTCAACCTGGAGTCTGTCTTCTGAGTCTGTCTACCGTGAGCTGCTGCAGTCTGTCTGCTGGAGTCTGTCTACCGTGAGCTGCTGCAGTCTGTCTGCTGGTGTCTGTCTGCCGTGAGCTGCTGCAGTCTGTCTGCTGGAGTCTGTCTACCGTGAGCTGCTGCAGTCTGTCTGCTGTAGTCTGTCTACCGTGCACTGCTGCAGTCTGTCTGCTGGAGTCTGTCCACCGTGCGCTGCTGCAGTCTGACTGCTGGAGTCTGTCTACCGTGAGCTGCTGAATTCTGCCTGCTGAGTCTGTCTACCGTGAGCTGCTGCAGTCTGTCTGCTGGAGTCTGTTTACCGTGCACTGCTGCAGTATGTGTGCTGCAGTCTGTCTACCTTGAGCTGCTGCAGTCTGTCTGCTGGACTCTCTTTACCGTGCACTGCTGCAGCCTGTCTGCTGGAGTCTGTCTGCCATGAGCTCCTGCAGTCTGTCTGCTGGAGTCTGTCTACCGTGAGATGCTGCTGCAGTCTGTCTGCTGGAGTCTGTCTACCGTGAGCTGCTGCAGTCTGTCTGCTGGAGTCTGTCTACCGTGAGCTGCTGCAGTCTGTCTGCTGTAGTCTGTCTACCGTGCACTGCTGCAGTCTGTCTGCTGGAGTCTGTCCACCGTGCGCTGCTGCAGTCTGACTGCTGGAGTCTGTCTACCGTGAGCTGCTGAATTCTGCCTGCTGAGTCTGTCTACCGTGAGCTGCTGCAGTCTGTCTGCTGGAGTCTGTTTACCGTGCACTGCTGCAGTATGTGTGCTGCAGTCTGTCTACCTTGAGCTGCTGCAGTCTGTCTGCTGGACTCTCTTTACCGTGCACTGCTGCAGCCTGTCTGCTGGAGTCTGTCTGCCATGAGCTCCTGCAGTCTGTCTGCTGGAGTCTGTCTACCGTGAGATGCTGCTGCAGTCTGTCTGCTGGAGTCTGTTTACCGTGCACTGCTGCAGTCTGTCTGCTGGAGTCTGTCTACCGTGAGCTGCTGCAGTCTGTCTGCTGGACTCTCTTTACCGTGCACTGCTGCAGCCTGTCTGCTGGAGTCTGTCTGCCATGAGCTCCTGCAGTCGGTCTGCTGGAGTCTGTCTCCCATGCACTGCTGGAGTCTGTCTGCTGAGTCTGTCTACCGTGAGCTGCCGCAGTCTGTTTACCGTGAGCTGCATGGAACAGCTCTTTACACAGGTTCAGAAATGGGATTGTTCCATCTCTGTGCATTAACTTCGCTGATTATAGGCCAACACATGCTGTCAAGGGAATTATCATTTAAAACAATTCTTTAACTAGGTAGTTCTACTGAGGTGTAGTATGTCTCTCACCCTGATAGGGAATCGAGTAGGGTGCTGGATCCCTGAGACCGCCAGTGAGAATCGAGTAGGGTGCTGGATCCCTGAGGCCATTAGGGAGAATTGAATAGGGTGCTGGATCCCTTAGGACATAGGGTGCCAGACGCTATACTATATATCTCGGCGTCAAAAGGAATCAAGTAGGGTGTTGGATCCCTGAGGCCGTTAAGGAGAATCTAGTAGGGTGCTGCATCCCTGAGACTGTCAGTGATAATCGAGAAGGGTGCTGGATCCCTGAGAGTGTCAGTGAGAATCGAGTAGGGTGCTGGATCCCTGAGACCATCTGGGAGAATCGAGTAGGGTGCTGGATCTCTGAGGCTGTTGGGGAGAATCTAGTAGGGTGCTCAACGCTATAGTATATCTCTCAGCCTGATAGGGAGTCTAGTATGGTGCTGGATCCCTGAGACCATCAGTGTCAATCGAGTAGGGTGCTGCATCCCTGAGACCATCAGTGTCAATCGAGTAGGGTGCTGGATCCCTGAGACCATCAGTGTCAATCGAGTAGGGTGCTGGATCCCTGACACCATCAGTGAGAATCGAGTAGGGTGCTGGATCCCTGAGGCCATTAGGGTGCATCGAGTAGGGTGCTGGATGCCTGAGACCGTCAGGGAAAATCAAGTAGGGTGCTGGATCCCTGAGGCTGTTGGGGAGAATCTAGTAGGGTTCTGGGTGTAATAGTATATCTCTCAGCCTCATAGGGAATCGAGTAGGGTGCTGGATCCCTGAGAACATCAGGGAGAATCGAGTAGGGTGCTGGATTCCTGAGGCTGTTGGGGAGAATCTATTCAGGTCCTGGATGCTATAGTATATCTCTCAGCCTCATAGGGAATCGAGTAAG
This sequence comes from Ambystoma mexicanum, assembly GCF_040938575.1. Classification (NCBI taxonomy): domain Eukaryota; kingdom Metazoa; phylum Chordata; class Amphibia; order Caudata; family Ambystomatidae; genus Ambystoma; species Ambystoma mexicanum. Next base: position 667,069,383 of record NC_090940.1, on the reverse strand, counting down.
GTGCCGGATCCCTGAGATCGTCCGCGAGAAGCAAAACGTGTCTGGGCACTATATTATGTCTCCCAGCCTGATAGGAAATTGGTAGGGTACTGGATCCCTGAGACCATCAGGGAGAAGCGAGAAGCATGCAGGGAGCTATAGTTACTCTCAGTGTAATAGGGAATCGAGTAGGGTTCTGGATCCCTGAGACCATCAGGGAGAAACGAGAAGCGTGCTGGGCGTTATAGTAACTCTCAACCTGATAGGGAATCGAGTAGGGTGATGGATCCCTGAGACCGTCGGGGAGAAGCGTGCTGGGTGCTATAGTAACTCTCAGCCTGATAGGTAATCGAGTAGGGTGCTGGATCCCTGAGACTGTCGGGGAGAAGCGAGAAGCATGCAGGGAGCTATAGTTACTCTCAGTGTAATAGGGCCATGAGTAGGGTGCTGGATCCCTGAGACTGTCGGGGAGAAGCGAGAAGCGTGCTGGGCGCTATAGTAACTCTCAGTGTGATAGGAAATTGAGTAGGGTGCTGGATCCCTGAAACCATCAGGGAGAAGCGTGCTGGGCGCTATAGTAACTCTCAGCCTGATAGGGAATCGAGTAGGGTGCTGGATCCCTGAGACCTTCGGGGAGAAGCGAGAAGCGTGCTGGGGGCTATAGTAACTCTCAGTGTGATAGGAAATTGAGTAGGGTGCTGGATCCCTGAAACCATCAGGGAGAAGCGAGAAGCGTGCTGGGCACTATAGTAACTCTCAGCCTGATAGGGAATCGAGTAGGGTGATGGATCCCTGAGACCGTCGGGGAGAAGCGTGCTGGGTGCTATAGTAACTCTCAGCCTGATAGGTAATCGAGTAGGGTGCTGGATCCCTGAGACTGTCAGGGAGAAGCGAGAAGCGTACTGGGTGCTATAGTAACTCTCGGCCTGATAGGGAATTGAGTACGGTGCTGGATCCCTGAGACCGTCAGGGAGAAGCGAGAAGTGTGCTGGGCGCTATAGTAACTCTCGGCCTGACAGGGAATTGAGTAGGGTGCTGGATCTCTAGAAGGGCGTGTAGATCACTGTTAGGAAAGATTTCATATTTGAATGTAATTTCCCTCCATGTGTCAACCCCCAAACTTTTTGCTGCTGTTCTACACCCTGATCTAACCTTTGCCAGAGAAGCGCAGCCCTCAGCCACACTCCTCTGGGCTTTCGCTCACATTTTATGGGGAAACTGACATGCCCTTAAGACAGTCAGTACTGGGAGACTTCATTTCCCTTAGTCCTTTCCTCATGTTGCAGCTTTTGTGCAACATGTAACAAGAGTGCAATGTAACTTACTTTACCGCACCCTTGGGTCTCTAGTTATTCCAAAGGCCCTAGAAACTCTTGCTGGACTTTTTATGAACTGTGCAGATGTGTCACGGACAGGACTGGTGGCAGCTATCGTTTATCTTATGTTTTGAACAGTTTCTTGCCATGTTGTCCACGCTTACTGCGTTTGGCACAAATAGGTGACCTGGCTCCAAAATGGCCATGCCACGAGGTTCTTTGTCCTGTCCTTTGGCCATCTTGCCCCTTCACCTTCCCCAGGTCGAGCCGACCCGGGTCAGTCCTTATTTGGTCATGCACTTTCCCGCAAAACCCAAAGCTTTCGCAGGCTTCTGCAGGCCGTGTGTGTGTGCCTCCAGGATGTGGGCTGGGATGTCTGTTCCCAATACACATCCTGGGTGCCAGAGAGTCTGGAGTGTCCTGAATGCCTGGGACCACTGTGGTCTGTGATTGGTCCACGTATGGAGTGAGTGTTTGTGAGCAGATCTCCCATTGGGTCCTCTCCGTTTTGGCGCGAAGGGAACTTTGGATAAGAGGAGGCTGAAAATACCACTACCATGTCGATCTCCTGAGTTCACACTGAACAAAGGATAAGGAGCCAAGTATCCTGCAAAAAGAAGCTGAGTAGAGGAACCGCTGGTGATCCCCTGGAAGGTTTAGCACCCTGAGCCCGCTGTCGTCCTGCAAGACCCCTCTGCATCTTATCGTCCTAGAAGGCCTGCGAAGGCGCTTTGACCCATTGGAATAGTGGGACCAACTATTCTCAGCACCTTCATCAAACCCTGCAAGTAAGCCTCTTCGGAAGTGTCCCTGGGCCAACCAGTGGGCTGACCAGCTTACGCAGGAAGTTGTGCTCAGTCACCGCTGCGGTTTTGAGGAAGCCCTTGAAACTTGGTATATTGCTTGCTCTGTGTCCACGGCACCCTCACATCGAATTTCGTACACTTGGCATTCCCAACCGGTGGCCCCTAGCAAAGGAGCCCATTTTTATGCATGAAGTGGCCCCCGAGGGCCCCTTGTCTTTCCACAGCTATTGCGAAATAGCGACTCCATCCCACACTCTCAACCTGCCTCTGCTCGCAAGTGGAGGTCCTGCTTGAAGAGTGGGGACTCCTTCTTCATCGATCTTATCCACCTTCCTGAGCTGCTAGTGACCCTTGAAGAGACCCTATTTTTGTCCATTGGCACAAGTGCGTGCATGTACTATTGAGCATAAGGCTCCTCTCTTCATAGGGCTTGGACTGCCTCTTAGTTAGGTGTATTCTTGATGTGGAACTGGGTCTAAAGATTACTTGCACTGCCTGTTTTCCTCCCCATCTAGGTGGTCTACATATTTCGTGCTTCTTAATCCGTTAGACCCCTCTGGTCTTGTATATATATTGTGTTGATGGTGATGTGTTGATCTAATTTAGTGTTATTGTGATTCTTTGCTATGGTCTATATTACAAAGGCCTTGTAATAAATGTGTCTATATTTTTAATATAACACCTGTCTGGAGTCATTTGTAAATGTCCTTGCTTTGTGTGCTTATTGAGGTCTTTCCGTCACCCTCACCCCTCTTGAGACTTAGTCTTGACCGCCTGCCATAGCTACCCTGATTGGTCTGGCTTGTCCAGAGGTTACCCTGTTCCAAGAAACTAGGCTGGCCTTCTGAATCTCTGCTCCTCCAGAACAGAGTTCAGAAATCCATCTTAACAATCACAGATCTATTTGCGTTCCCTGTACTTTTGGCTCATAGGACTGAGGGAATTGAAACACAGGCGGTCGGTGTAGCACTGCAGGGTCCCGTAGATAGTTGATGCCAAACAATGCTGAATAATTGCCACACTTACCTCTCTCCTAGACTCTTGCAGCAGGGCACTGCTTGCACTGAAAGTGGCATATCACGTTTGCAGCAATGATTCTCCACAGCAGCTTCCTTCACCCCCTGGGGTTATTGCCAAACTCCCTGCCCGACTCAGTCTCGCTACCCTCGTCCCGTTGTCCAGCCAGGGCCTCACTATAGCATCTCAGTCCTTCTTCAAGCTTCGGCTGGTCTCACTCTTCCCTTCACCTGCGGGATGGAGCTGGTTCTCCGCCTCAGACTGACAAGTATTCATGGCATTGGCTCTTGGGTAATGTCCTACTAAGCTTCTCGCTCTAGTCTTTTCTGCTAGTGACCCACTCTCCTTGTCATTGCCGTTCTCGCTCGGGGCCTTCATCACACTCTGATCACCTCCTTCAGTTAGCTCAGCAGTTTGTTTCTGGTGGCTCGGCGCTTTGCCTGATCTGGTCCATTCCACCCTCAGTAAAGATGGTGGACCCCAAGTTCGCATCTCCGGCCATCAGAATGTCTGCGTCTATTGGGGCTCCGTAGACAGGACAAGACTTCTCCTACATTAACCAGAAAGCTCTACCCAGCGGTTGCTGATCCTTCCATTAGTGTGTCTTCCTGTGGCACAGAGGGAAGAGTCTGTCTTCCTTGACATTGTCACACCTCTCAGTCATGAGGGATTTGGGGACGGCCATGTTGCATAGTCAATGGGTGCTACTTTGGCCATGCCTCATGGTCCGTCGCAGCTACAAATAGCCATGCACGCCCTGGAGAGATTGAAGTTCTGTTGGGACCCACACAGTTTTAATGCAAATAATGTAAAGGATTCCATTGGAATCTGATCACAATTCCCCAAATTCATGTTATCAATTTAAGAGCGAGGCTCCGTTGGAAGAGAGGGGATCAAGGGAGCGGGGTGCACCAAGCTCCTGGTAGACCCGAGAACAGGAGAAGAGGGAATGAGGGTGAGAAGATTGGCTGAAGGAACATGACTTGGATAGCTGTGCAAGCAAGACTCCTCAATATCAAGGCACGAGTACAGCAGGCATGCCTGGAGACGCCATGTGTACCAAGCGGACACAGATCCTACACATGTATGTGACGGCTACTAAGGGAGAGCTAGTAGGACACATGGGAAGGAGGAAGGTGCAGAGAAGACCCTTGCACCAGCAACAGGAGCAAACCTGCAGCACACATGTGCACAGAGATTGTATGTAATGAATGTCTGCCTGCACTGCTATGCACAATTACCAAGTGTGTGCACCAACACTTCGGTCTTAAGTCGCATATGTCCTCCCAAGAAATGCACACGTTATCGCATTATGCAATTGCAAGTGGATCTACAAATGGCCCTGGCCATGTAATATGTGATGTGTTTATGGCACTCTTGCTAATCACTGGTATCATTTCTTCATGTGTATGTATGCAGCTTTCCATACACGGACCAGGCCCACGGGCATCAGAGTGCTGAGCAATGTCTGACAATCCTCTTCAGTTTCTGCGAGTCTCCACTAAAAGAGTGGGGTTTTGAGAAGTGCTAGTGGGGGGCTGCAGGCGGAACGGGAATCAAGCTCCTGCGGCCCTCGAAGGGTGGAAGGAATTGGGCGGAAATCTGCTTAGATGAGACAATAGTCCATGTGTCGACAGGGATCTGTCATGGCCATGGAGCAAGGGCCCAGGCCTTCATCACCCCCAGGGGCTACGTGGACCCAGTCCTGATGCCTTTGGCTCCAGGCTCATAGAAATGTATGCTTGAAACACTGTGCCTAAAGCACGTGCATCAGGGCTTAGAACAGCAACAACAGCGTGGCCATAGAACAGCATTGGAAGGCACGTGGTGGAATCCTTGGCCGAGGCAAGGTGGAGCCACAAGGCATGGCTCAAGGGAGGGGCTGGAGCCATCTTATATAGATCCAGCCTAACCACATTCCCTCGCTTCGCGTTACTCTGCTTTGCAGCGTGACGCTTACTGCCGTATCTCACCTTGATTCCGGTACTCCAGCTCTGAAAACCATCTTACTTACCTGACTTCAGCCGCTCCATCGCTGAAGGCGTACCTACCTGACTCCAGCTGCTCCACCGCTGAATGTGCGCTTACCTGACTTCAGCCCCTCTATCGCTGAAGGCGCACCTACCTGACTCCAGTCGCTCCATCGCTGAAGGTGCGCTTGCCCGATCAGCCACTCCATCGCTGTACGCGCACCCTACCGGCATTCCGTTGGAGTCAGGGCCTCTTCTCTACCAATTCGGACTTCCAGTGATGCAGGAGCCTTTCGCTACTTCTCCTCTTCTCTGCTGTATCTTCCTCCGGAGCCACTGAACTGTCTTCAAGCCTCCGGACTCTGCTCCACGCCGTCGGACTGCCCCTACAAGGGAAAAGAACACAACAGGTTAGAAATCTCATAATCATGAACTCTGGGCTGTATCTTACCTAAGTCTTGACTTCCTCATAACGGTCAGTCTACCTGTTGACCTTGAGAGTCCATCATCCTCAGGGGAGTCCCATGATTCGCTCCACGCTTCCGTTTGTCATCTTCACACCTACAGGGAAGAGCAGAGAAATTGCAAGACAACATTATTGCTTACCACCAAGTCAAGAATCATTGCTAAAGACATTATTGAAAAAAACAAAGACTTACCCTTCAAGTGGATTGGTCACAGCAGCCTGGATCGCCACTTCGTGGGCCAGTGAAGCAACTAGGCCCATTCTACGTGTCCATGCTGAAGGAAGCAGGACGGAGACCCCAGCATTACAAATAACAGGTGAGCTTGCATGGGAAGGCTCTTGCGCATACTGTTCTGGCACGAAAGGGGCGAGGGAATTCGTAACACCTCCGCTCCATCCTCACTCCCTCTCCTCTCCTCCCAGGGGCAATACCAGCTTCCAGAACAACATTCTCCGCAGCAGCTGGGGAAGACAGCCGATACCGGGGAGCCAAGTCGAGGGAGGGCTCCAACCCTGCCCCAATGCCCCCACAGAGACCAGCTGAGCGTAACAGGATCCTGGGAGGATTTCTTACCAGGCAGGATCTGCTGTGATTGGAGGGAGTAAATCCTCTTAGATGAGATGATAGTCCATGTGTCAGACAGGGATCCTCAGAGGATTTCTTACCAGGAATGATCTGCTGTGATTGGAGGGGGTAATCTGCTTAGATGAGATGATAGTCCATGTGTCAGACAGGGATCCTGGGAGGATTTCTTACCAGGAAGGATCTGCTGTGATTGGAGAGAGTAAATACGCTTAGATGAGATGATAGTCCATGTGTCAGACAGGGATGCTGGGAGGATTTCTTACCAGGAAGGATCTGCTGTGATTGGAGAGAGTAAATACGCTTAGATGAGATGATAGTCCATGTGTCAGACAGGGATGCTGGGAGGATTTCTTACCAGGAAGGATCTGCTGTGATTGGAGAGAGTAAATACGCTTAGATGAGATGATAGTCCATGTGTCAGACAGGGATCCTCAGAGGATTTCTTACCAGGCAGGATCTGCTGTGATTGGAGGGAGTAAATCCACTTAGATGAGATGATAGTCCATGTGTCAGACAGGGATGCTGGGAGGATTTCTTACCAGGAATGATCTGCTGTGATTGGAGAGAGTAAATCCGCTTAGATGAGATGATAGTCCATGTGTCAGACAGGGATCCTCAGAGGATTTCTTACCAGGCAGGATCTGCTGTGATTGGAGGGAGTACATCCACTTCGATGAGATGATAGTCCATGTGTCAGACAGGGATCCTCAGAGGATTTCTTACCAGGAATGATCTGCTGTGATTGGAGAGAGTAAATCCGCTTAGATGAGATGATAGTCCATGTATCAGACAGGGATCCTGGGAAGATTTCTTACCAGGGGGATCTGCTGTGATTGGAGGGAGTAAATCCTCTGAGATGAGATGATATTCCATTTGTCAGACAGGGATCCTCAGAGGATTTCTTACCAGGAATGATCTGCTGTGATTGGAGAGAGTAAATACGCTTAGATGAGATGATAGTCCATGTGTCAGACAGGGATCCTCAGAGGATTTCTTACCAGGCAGGATATGCTGTAATTGGAGGGAGTAAATCCACTTCGATGAGATGATAGTCCATGTGTCAGACAGGGATGCTGGGAGGATTTCTTACCAGGAAGGATCTGCTGTGATTGGAGAGAGTAAATACGCTTAGATGAGATGATAGTCCATGTGTCAGACAGGGATCCTCAGAGGATTTCTTAGCAGGCAGGATCTGCTGTGATTGGAGGGAGTAAATCCGCTTAGATGATTTGATAGTCCATGTGTCAGACAGGGTTGCTGGGAGGATTTCTTACCAGGAAGGATCTGCTGTGATTGGAGAGTAAATACGCTTAGATGAGATGATAGTCCATGTGTCAGACAGGGATGCTGGGAGGATTTCTTACCAGGAAGGATCTGCTGTGATTGGAGAGAGTAAATACGCTTAGATGATTTGATAGTCCATGTGTCAGACAGGGATGCTGGGAGGATTTCTTACCAGGAAGGATCTTCTGTGATTGGAGAGAGTAAATACGCTTAGATGAGATGATAGTCCATGTGTCAGACAGGGATCCTCAGAGGATTTCTGACCAGGCAGGATCTGCTGTGATTGGAGGGAGTAAATCCACTTAGATGAGATGATAGTCAATGTGTCAGACAGGGATGCTGGGAGGATTTCTTACCAGGAAGGATCTGCTGTGATTGGAGAGAGTAAATACGCTTAGATGAGATGATAGTCCATGTGTCAGACAGGTATCCTCAGAGGATTTCTTACCAGGCAGGATCTGCTGTGATTGGAGGGAGTAAATCCACTTAGATGAGATGATAGTCCATGTGTCAGACAGGGATGCTGGGAGGATTTCTTACCAGGAAGGATCTGCTGTGATTGGAGAGAGTAAATACGCTTAGATGAGATGATAGTCCATGTGTCAGACAGGGATCCTCAGAGGACTTCTTACCAGGCAGGATCTGCTGTGATTGGAGGGGGTAATCCGCTTAGATGAGATGATAGTCCATGTGTCAGACAGGGATCCTCAGAGGATTTCTTACCAGGCAGGATCTGCTGTGATTGGAGGGAGTACATCCGCTTAGATGAGATGATAGTCCATGTGTCAGACAGGGATCCTGGGAGGATTTCTTACCAGGAAGGATCTGCTGTGATTGGAGGGAGAAAATCCTCTTAGATGAGATGATAGTCCATATGTCAGACAGGGATCCTCAGAGGATTTCCTACCATGCAGGATCTGCTGTGATTGGAGAGAGTAAATCTGCTTAGATGAGATGATAGTCCATGTGTCCGAAAGGGAAACTGGGAGGATTTATTACCAAGAAGGACCTGCTGTAATTGGAGGAAGTAAATCCGCTTAGATGAGATGATAGTCCATGTGCCCGAAAAGGGATCCTGGGAGGATTTCTTACCAGGCAGGAACTGTCGTGATTGGAGCGAGTAAATCCGCTAACATGAGATGATAGTCCATGTGTCAGACAGTATCCTGGGAGGATTTCTTACCAGGCAGGATCTGCTGTGATTGGAGGGAGTAAATCTGCTTAGATGAGATGATAGTCCATGTGTCAGACAGTATCCTGGGAGGATTTCTTACCAAGAAGGATCTGCTGTGATTGGAGGGAGTAAATCCACTTAGATGAGATGATAGTCCATGTGTCAGACAGGGACCCTCAGAGGATTTCTTACCAGGCAGGATCTGCTGTGATTGGAGGGAGTAAATCTGCTTAGATGAGATGATAGTCCATGTGTCAGACAGTATCCTGGGAGGATTTCTTACCAAGAAGGATCTGCTGTGATTGGAGGGAGTAAATCCACTTAGATGAGATGATAGTCCATGTGTCAGACAGGGATGCTGGGAGGATTTCTTACCAGGGAGGGTCTGCTGTGATTGGAGGGAGTAAATCCTCTTAGATGAGATGATAGTCCATGTGTCAGACATGGATCCTGGGAGGATTTCTTACCAGGAAGGATCTGCTGTGATTGGAGGGAGTAAATCCTCTTAGATGAGATGATAGTCCATGTGTCAGACAGGGATCCTCAGAGGATTTCTTACCAGGCAGGATCTGCTGTGATTGGAGGGAGTAAATCTGCTTTGATGAGATGATAGTCCATGTGTCAGACAGGGATCCTCAGAGGATTTCTTACCAGGAAGGATCTGCTGTGATTGGAGGGAGTAAATCCGCTTAGATGAGATGATAGTCCATGTGTCAGACAGTATCCTGGGAGGATTTCTTACCAGGCAGGATCTGCTGTGATTGGAGGGAGTAAATCTGCTTAGATGAGATGATAGTCCATGTGTCAGACAGTATACTGGGAGGATTTCTTACCAGGAAGGATCTGCTGTGATTGGAGGGAGTAAATCCTCTTAGATGAGATGATAGTCCATGTGTCAGACAGGGATCCTGGGAGGATTTCTTACCAGGAAGGATCTGCTGTGATTGGAGGGAGTAAATCCTCTTAGATGAGATGATAGTCCATGTGTCAGACAGGGATCGTGGGAGGATTTCTTACCAGGAAGGATCTGCTGTGATTGGAGGGAGTAAATCTGCTTAGATGAGATGATAGTCCATGTGTCAGACAGGGATCCTGGGAGGATTTCTTACCAGGAAGGATCTGCTGTGATTGGAGGGAGTAAATCCTCTTAGATGAGATGATAGTCCATGTGTCAGACAGGGATCCTCAGAGGATTTCTTACCAGGCAGGATCTGCTGTGATTGGAGGGAGTAAATCCGCTTTGATGAGATGATAGTCCGTGTGTCAGACAGGGATCCTCAGAGGATTTCTTACCAGGAAGGATCTGCTGTGATTGGAGAGAGTAAATCCGCTTAGATGAGATGATAGTCCATGTGTCAGACAGGGATCCTCAGAGGATTTCTTACCAGGAAGGATCTGCTGTGATTGGAGGGAGTAAATCCGCTTAGATGAGATGATAGTCCATGTGTCAGAAAGGGATCCTGGGAGGATTTCTTACCAAGCATGATCGTCTGTGATTGGAGGGAGTAAATCCGCTTAGATGAGATGATAGTCCATGTGCCAGACAGGGATCCTCGGAGGATTTCTTACCAGGCAGGATCTGCTGTGATTGGAGGGAGTAAATCCACTTAGATGAGATGATAGTCCATGTGTCAGACAGGGATGCTGGGAGGATTTCTTACCAGGAAGGATCTGCTGTGATTGGAGGGAGTAAATCCACTTAGATGAGATGATAGTCCATGTGTCAGACAGGGATCCTCAGAGGATTTCTTACCAGGCAGGATCTGCTGTGATTGGAGGGAGTAAATCCGCTTTGATGAGATGATAGTCCATGTGTCAGACAGGGATCCTCAGAGGATTTCTTACCAGGAAGGATCTGCTGTGATTGGAGGGAGTAAATCTGCTTAGATGAGATGATAGTCCATGTGTCAGACAGTATCCTGGGAGGATTTCTTACCAGGCAGGATCTTCTGTGATTGGAGGGAGTAAATCTGCTTAGATGAGATGAAAGTCCATGTGTCAGACAGTATCCTGGGAGGATTTCTTACCAAGAAGGATCTGCTGTGATTGGAGGGAGTAAATCCACTTAGATGAGATGATAGTCCATGTGTCAGACAGGGATGCTGGGAGGATTTCTTACCAGGAAGGATCTGCTGTGATTGGAGAGAGTAAATCCGCTTAGATGAGATGATAGTCCATGTGTCAGATAGGGATCCTCAGAGGATTTCTTAACAGGAAGGATCTGCTGTGATTGGAGGGAGTAAATCCGCTTCGATGAGATGATAGTCCATGTGTCAGACAAGGATCCTGGAAGGATTTCTTACCAGGAAAGATCTGCTGTGATTGGAGAGAGTAAATCCGCTTAGATGAGATGATAGTCCATCTCAGACAGGGATCCTGGGAGGATTTCTTACCAGGAAGGATCTGCTGTGATTGGAGGGAGTAAATCCGCTATGATGAGATGATAGTCCATGTGTCAGACAGGGATCCTGGGAGGATTTCTTACCAAGAAGGATCTGCTGTAATTGGAGGAAGTAAATCCGCTTAGATGAGATGATGGTCCATGTGTCCGAAAGGGATCCTGGGAGGATTTCTTACCAGGCAGGAACTGTTGTGATTGGAGCGAGTAAATCCACTTACATGAGATGATAGTCCATGTGTCAGACAGTATCCTGGGAGGATTTCTTACCAAGAAGGATCTGCTGTGATTGGAGGGAGTACATCCACTTCGATGAGATGATAGTCCATGTGTCAGACAGGGATCCTCAGAGGATTTCTTACCAGGAATGATCTGCTGTGATTGGAGAGAGTAAATCCGCTTAGATGAGATGATAGTCCATGTATCAGACAGGGATCCTGGGAAGATTTCTTACCAGGGGGATCTGCTGTGATTGGAGGGAGTAAATCCTCTGAGATGAGATGATATTCCATGTGTCAGACAGGGATCCTCAGAGGATTTCTTACCAGGAATGATCTGCTGTGATTGGAGAGAGTAAATACGCTTAGATGAGATGATAGTCCATGTGTCAGACAGGGATCCTCAGAGGATTTCTTACCAGGCAGGATATGCTGTAATTGGAGGGAGTAAATCCACTTCGATGAGATGATAGGCCATGTGTCAGACAGGGATGCTGGGAGGATTTCTTACCAGGAAGGATCTGCTGTGATTGGAGAGAGTAAATACGCTTAGATGAGATGATAGTCCATGTGTCAGACAGGGATCCTCAGAGGATTTCTTAGCAGGCAGGATCTGCTGTGATTGGAGGGAGTAAATCCGCTTAGATGATTTGATAGTCCATGTGTCAGACAGGGTTGCTGGGAGGATTTCTTACCAGGAAGGATCTGCTGTGATTGGAGAGAGTAAATACGTTTAGATGAGATGATAGTCCATGTGTCAGACAGGGATCCTCAGAGGATTTCTGACCAGGCAGGATCTGCTGTGATTGGAGGGAGTAAATCCACTTAGATGAGATGATAGTCCATGTGTCAGACAGGGATGCTGGGAGGATTTCTTACCAGGAAGGATCTGCTGTGATTGGAGAGAGTAAATACGCTTAGATGAGATGATAGTCCATGTGTCAGACAGGTATCCTCAGAGGATTTCTTACCAGGCAGGATCTGCTGTGATTGGAGGGAGTAAATCCACTTAGATGAGATGATAGTCCATGTGTCAGACAGGGATGCTGGGAGGATTTCTTACCAGGAAGGATCTGCTGTGATTGGAGAGAGTAAATACGCTTAGATGAGATGATAGTCCATGTGTCAGACAGGGATCCTCAGAGGACTACTTACCAGGCAGGATCTGCTGTGATTGGAGGGGGTAATCCGCTTAGATGAGATGATAGTCCATGTGTCAGACAGGGATCCTCAGAGGATTTCTTACCAGGCAGGATCTGCTGTGATTGGAGGGAGTACATCCGCTTAGATGAGATGATAGTCCATGTGTCAGACAGGGATCCTGGGAGGATTTCTTACCAGGAAGGATCTGCTGTGATTGGAGGGAGAAAATCCTCTTAGATGAGATGATAGTCCATGTGTCAGACAGGGATCCTCAGAGGATTTCCTACCATGCAGGATCTGCTGTGATTGGAGAGAGTAAATCTGCTTAGATGAGATGATAGTCCATGTGTCCGAAAGGGAAACTGGGAGGATTTATTACCAAGAAGGACCTGCTGTAATTGGAGGAAGTAAATCCGCTTAGATGAGATGATAGTCCATGTGCTCGAAAAGGGATCCTGGGAGGATTTCTTACCAGGCAGGAACTGTCGTGATTGGAGCGAGTAAATCCGCTAACATGAGATGATAGTCCATCTGTCAGACAGTATCCTGGGAGGATTTCTTACCAGGCAGGATCTGCTGTGATTGGAGGGAGTAAATCTGCTTAGATGAGATGATAGTCCATGTGTCAGACAGTATCCTGGGAGGATTTCTTACCAAGAAGGATCTGCTGTGATTGGAGGGAGTAAATCCACTTAGATGAGATGATAGTCCATGTGTCAGACAGGGATCCTCAGAGGATTTCTTACCAGGCAGGATCTGCTGTGATTGGAGGGAGTAAATCTGCTTAGATGAGATGATAGTCCATGTGTCAGACAGTATCCTGGGAGGATTTCTTACCAAGAAGGATCTGCTGTGATTGGAGGGAGTAAATCCACTTAGATGAGATGATAGTCCATGTGTCAGACAGGGATGCTGGGAGGATTTCTTACCAGGGAGGGTCTGCTGTGATTGGAGGGAGTAAATCCTCTTAGATGAGATGATAGTCCATGTGTCAGACATGGATCCTGGGAGGATTTCTTACCAGGAAGGATCTGCTGTGATTGGAGGGAGTAAATCCTCTTAGATGAGATGATAGTCCATGTGTCAGACAGGGATCCTCAGAGGATTTCTTACCAGGCAGGATCTGCTGTGATTGGAGGGAGTAAATCTGCTTTGATGAGATGATATTCCATGTGTCAGACAGGGATCCTCAGAGGATTTCTTACCAGGAAGGATCTGCTGTGATTGGAGGGAGTAAATCCGCTTAGATGAGATGATAGTCCATGTGTCAGACAGTATCCTGGGAGGATTTCTTACCAGGCAGGATCTGCTGTGATTGGAGGGAGTAAATCTGCTTAGATGAGATGATAGTCCATGTGTCAGACAGTATACTGGGAGGATTTCTTACCAGGAAGGATCTGCTGTGATTGGAGGGAGTAAATCCTCTTAGATGAGATGATAGTCCATGTGTCAGACAGGGATCCTGGGAGGATTTCTTACCAGGAAGGATCTGCTGTGATTGGAGGGAGTAAATCCTCTTAGATGAGATGATAGTCCATGTGTCAGACAGGGATCATGGGAGGATTTCTTACCAGGAAGGATCTGCTGTGATTGGAGGGAGTAAATCTGCTTAGATGAGATGATAGTCCATGTGTCAGACAGGGATCCCGGGAGGATTTCTTACCAGGAAGGATCTGCTGTGATTGGAGGAAGTAAATCCTCTTAGATGAGATGATAGTCCATGTGTCAGACAGGGATCCTCAGAGGATTTCTTACCAGGCAGGATCTGCTGTGATTGGAGGGAGTAAATCCGCTTTGATGAGATGATAGTCCGTGTGTCAGACAGGGATCCTCAGAGGATTTCTTACCAGGAAGGATCTGCTGTGATTGGAGAGAGTAAATCCGCTTAGATGAGATGATAGTCCATGTGTCAGACAGGGATCCTCAGAGGATTTCTTACCAGGAAGGATCTGCTGTGATTGGAGGGAGTAAATCCGCTTAGATGAGATGATAGTCCATGTGTCAGAAAGGGATCCTGGGAGGATTTCTTACCAAGCATGATCGTCTGTGATTGGAGGGAGTAAATCCGCTTAGATGAGATAATAGTCCATGTGCCAGACAGGGATCCTCGGAGGATTTCTTACCAGGCAGGATCTGCTGTGATTGGAGGGAGTAAATCCACTTAGATGAGATGATAGTCCATGTGTCAGACAGGGATGCTGGGAGGATTTCTTACCAGGAAGGATCTGCTGTGATTGGAGGGAGTAAATCCACTTAGATGAGATGATAGTCCATGTGTCAGACAGGGATCCTCAGAGGATTTCTTACCAGGCAGGATCTGCTGTGATTGGAGGGAGTAAATCCGCTTTGATGAGATGATAGTCCATGTGTCAGACAGGGATCCTCAGAGGATTTCTTACCAGGAAGGATCTGCTGTGATTGGAGGGAGTAAATCTGCTTAGATGAGATGATAGTCCATGTGTCAGACAGTATCCTGGGAGGATTTCTTACCAGGCAGGATCTTCTGTGATTGGAGGGAGTAAATCTGCTTAGATGAGATGAAAGTCCATGTGTCAGACAAGGATCCTGGAAGGATTTCTTACCAGGAAAGATCTGCTGTGATTGGAGAGAGTAAATCCGCTTAGATGAGATGATAGTCCATGTGTCAGACAAGGATCCTGGAAGGATTTCTTACCAGGAAAGATCTGCTGTGATTGGAGAGAGTAAATCCGCTTAGATGAGATGATAGTCCATGTCAGACAGGGATCCTGGGAGGATTTCTTACCAGGAAGGATCTGCTGAGATTGGAGGGAGTAAATCCGCTATGATGAGATGATAGTCCATGTGTCAGACAGGGATCCTGGGAGGATTTCTTACCAAGAAGGATCTGCTGTAATTGGAGGAAGTAAATCCGCTTAGATGAGATGATGGTCCATGTGTCCGAAAGGGATCCTGGGAGGATTTCTTACCAGGCAGGAACTGTTGTGATTGGAGCGAGTAAATCCACTTACATGAGATGATAGTCCATGTGTCAGACAGTATCCTGGGAGGATTTCTTACCAAGAAGGATCTGCTGTGATTGGATGGAGTAAATCCACTTAGATGAGACGATAGTCCATGTGTCAGAGAGGGATCCTGGGAGGATTTCTTACCAAGCATGATCATCTGTGATTGGAGGGAGTAAATCCGCTTAGATGAGATGATAGTCCATGTGCCAGACAGGGATCCTCGGAGGATTTCTTACCAGGCAGGATCTGCTGTGATTGGAGGGAGTAAATCCACTTAGATGAGATGATAGTCCATGTGTCA
This sequence comes from Ambystoma mexicanum, assembly GCF_040938575.1. Classification (NCBI taxonomy): domain Eukaryota; kingdom Metazoa; phylum Chordata; class Amphibia; order Caudata; family Ambystomatidae; genus Ambystoma; species Ambystoma mexicanum. Next base: position 667,053,738 of record NC_090940.1, on the reverse strand, counting down.
GACAGGGATGCTGGGAGGATTTCTTACCAGGAAGGATCTGCTGTGATTGGAGGGAGTAAATCCTCTTAGATGAGATGATAGTCCATGTGTCAGACAGGGATCCTGGGAGGATTTCTTACCAGGAAGGATCTGCTGTGATTGGAGGGAGTAAATCCTCTTGGATGAGATGATAGTCCATGTGTCAGACAGGGATCCTCAGAGGATTTCTTACCAGGCAGGATCTGCTGTGATTGGAGGGAGTAAATCCGCTTTGATGAGATGATAGTCCATGTGTCAGACAGGGATCCTCAGAGGATTTCTTACCAGGAAGGATCTGCTGTAATTGGAGGGAGTAAATCCGCTTAGATGAGATGATAGTCCATGTGTCAGACAGTATCCTGGGAGGATTTCTTACCAGGCAGGATCTGCTGTGATTGGAGGGAGTAAATCCGCTTAGATGAGATGATAGTCCATGTGTCAGACAGTATCCTGGGATGATTTCTTGATGATAGTCCATGTGTCAGACAGTATCCTGGGAGGATTTCTTACCAGGCAGGATCTGCTGTGATTGGAGGGAGTAAATCTGCTTAGATGAGATGATAGTCCATGTGTCAGACAGTATCCTGGGAGGATTTCTTACCAGGAAGGATCTGCTGTGATTGGAGGGAGTAAATCCTCTTAGATGTGATGATAGTCCATGTGTCAGACAGGGATCCTGGGAGGATTTCTTACCAGGAAGGATCTGCTGTGATTGGAGGGAGTAAATCCGCTTAGATGAGATGATAGTCCATGTGTCAGACAGGGATCCCGGCAGGATTTCTTACCAGGAATGATCTGCTGTGATTGGAGGGAGTAAATCCTCTTAGATGAGATGATAGTCCATGTGTCAGACAGGGATCCTCAGAGGATGTCTTACCAGGCATGATCTGCTGTGATTGGAGGGAGTAAATCCACTTTGATGAGATGATAGTCCATGTGTCAGACAGGGATCCTCAGAGGATTTCTTACTAGGAAGGATCTGCTGTGATTGGAGAGAGTAAATCCGCTTAGATGAGATGATAGTCCATGTGTCAGACAGGGATCCTCAGAGGATTTCTTATCAGGCAGGATCTGCTGTGATTGGAGGGAGTAAATCCACTTCGATGAGATGATAGTCCATGTGTCAGCCAAGGATCCTCGAAGGATTTCTTACCAGGAAAGATCTGCTGTGATTGGAGAGAGTAAATCCGCTTAGATGAGATGATAGTCCATGTGTCAGACAGGGATCCTGGGAGGATTTCTTACCAGGCAGGATCTGCTGTGATTGGAGGCAGTAAATCCGCTATGATGAGATGATAGTCCATGTGTCAGACAGGGATCCTGGGAGGATTTCTTACCAAGAAGGATCTGCTGTAATTGGAGGAAGTAAATCCGCTTAGATGAGATGATGGTCCATGTGTCCGAAAGGGATCCTGGGAGGATTTCTTACCAGGCAGGAACTGTTGTGATTGGAGCGAGTAAATCCACTTACATGAGATGATAGTCCATGTGTCAGACAGTATCCTGGGAGGACTTATTAACAGGAATGATCTGCTGTGATTGGAGGGAGTAAATCCTCTTAGATGAAATGATAGTCCATGTGTCAGAGAGGAATCCTGGAAGGATTTCCTATCAGGAAGGATCTGCTGTGATTGGAGGGAGTAAATCCACTTAGATGAGATGATAGTCCATGTGTCAGAAAGGGATCCTGGGAGGATTTCTTACCAAGCATGATCGTCTGTGATTGGAGGGAGTAAATCCGCTTAGATGAGATGATAGTCCATGTGTCAGACAGGGATCCTCAGAGGATTTCTTACCAAGCAGGATCTGCTGTGATTGGAGGGAGAACACCCGCTTAGAAGAGATGATAGTCCATATGTCAGACGAGGATCCTCAAAGGATTTCTTACCAGGAAGGATCTGCTGTGATTGCAGGGAGTAAATCTGTTTAGATGAGATGATAGTCCATGTGTCAGACAGGGATCCTGAATGGACTGCTTACCAGGAAGGATCTGCTGTGATTGGAGGGAGATGGTGCGAGAGGTCTTGCTGAGTGAACTATGGCATAATGACACATGGTATGAGGAGAGGTCCACTTGGGGGTAGCAGCTTTGCGGAATGCCAAGCACAGAGCCTGGCAGCAAAGTGTGTTAATTGGCATTGAACATCTGTATGTTTGCTTATTCAGGCATATATTGCCTTAGTGTGCATCAAGCATCTATGGGCTCAACCGTTCACACTATGCCAACTCCCTAGCATAAGGGATCGCTCAGGTGTGTAGAAGGATCTTTCACATTATGCCAACTCGCTGGCATAAGGGATTACTCGGGTGGTTAGAAGGATCGTTCACACTATGCCAACTCTCTGGCATAAGGGATTGCTTGAGTGGATCGAAGGAGGATCGTTCACATTATGCCAACTCTCTGGCTTAAGGGATTGCTGGGGTGGGGAGAAGGATTGTTCACCTAATGCCAACTCTCTGGCATAAGGGATTGTTCTGGTGGGTAGAAGGATCAATCCAATTATGCCAACTCTCTCGTATAAGGGATTGCTCGGGTGGGTAGAAGGATTGTTCACATTATGGCAACTGTCTGGCATACGGGATTGCTTGGGTGGGTAGAAGGAAGATTGTTCACATTATGACAAATCTCTGGCATAAGGGATTGCTCGGGTGTATTTATTTATTTTTATTTTTAACATTTATAAGATATAAATATAATCCAGAGAGTTGCCATAAGGGATTGCTCGGGTGGGTAGAAGGATTGTTCACATTATGCCAACTCTCTGGCATAAGAGATTGCTCGGGTGGGTAGAAGGATCATTCACATTATGCCAACTCTCTGGCATAAGCTATTGCTCGGGTGGGTGGAAGGATTGTTCACATTATCCCAACTCTCTGGCATAAGAGATTGCTAGGGTGGGTGGAAAGATCGGTCACATTATGCCAACTCTCTGGTATAAGGGATTGCTCGGTTGGGTGGAAAGATTGTTCACATTGTGCCAACTCTGTGGCATAAGGGATTGCTCAGTGGTTAGAAGGATTGTTCACATTATGGCAACTCTCTGGCATAAGGGATTGCTCAGGTGGGTGGAAAGGTTGTTTACTTTATGCCAACTCTGTGGTATAAGGGATTGCTTGGGTGGTTAGATGGATCATTCACATTATGCCAACTCTCTGCCATAAGAGATTGCTCGGGTGGGTAGAAGGATTGTTCACATTATGCCAAATCTCTGGCATAAGGGATTGCTCGGTGGGTAGAAGGATCGTTCACATTATGCCAACTCTCTGCCATAAGAGATTGCTCGGGTGGGTAGAAGTTTCATTCACATTATGCCAGATCCCTGGCATGAGGGATTGCTCGGGTGGGTAGAAGGATCATTCACATTATGCCAAATCTCTGGCATAAGGGATTTCTCGTTGGGTAGAAGGATCAATCCCATTATGCCAACTCTCTGGCATAAGGGATTGCTTGGATGGGTAGAAGGATTGTTCATATTATGGCAACTCTCTGGCATAAGGGTTTGCTCGGGTGGGTGGAAAGATCATTCACATTATGCCAACTCTCTAGCATAAGGAATTGCTCGGGTGGGTGGAAGGATTGTTCACATTCTGCCAACTCTCTGGCATAAGAGATTGCTCGGGTGGGTAGAAGGATTGTTAACATTATGCCAACTCTGTGGCATAAGGGATTGCTCGGGTGGGTAGAAGGATCAATCCCATCATGCCAACTCTCTTGTATAAGGGATTGCTCGGGTGGGTAGAAGGATTGTTCACATTATGGCAACTCTCTGGCATAAGGGATTGCTCGGGTGGTTGGAAAGATCGTTCACATTATGCCAACTCCCTGGCATAAGGGATTGCTTGGGTGGGTAGAAGGATAATTCACATTACGTCAACTCTCTGGCATAAGGGATTGCTCGGGTGGGTGGAAAGATCGGTCACATTATGCCAACTCTCTGGTATAAGGGATTGCTCGGGTGGGTAGAAGGATTGTTCACATTATGGCAACTCTCTGGCATAAGGGATTGCTCGGGTGGGTGGAAAGATAGTTCACATTATGCCAACTCCCTGGCATAAGGGATTGCTTGGGTGGGTAGAAGGATCATTCACATTACGCCAACTCTCTGGCATAAGGGATTGTTCGAGTGGGTGGAAAGATCGGTCACATTATGCCAACTCTGTGGCATAAGGGATTGCTCAGTGGTTAGAAGGATTGTTCACATTATGCAAACTCTCTGACATAAAGGATTGCTCAGGTGGGTTGAACGATTGTTCACGTTATGCCAACTCTGTGGTATAAGGGATTGCTTGGGTGGTTAGAAGGATCGTTCACATTATGCCAACTCTCTGCCATAAGAGATTGCTCGGGTGGGTAGATGTTTCATTCACATTATGCCAGATCCCTGGCATAAGGGATTGCTCGGGTGGGTAGAAGGATCGTTCACATTATGCCAAATCTCTGGCATAAGGAATTTCTCGGTGGGTAGAAGGATCAATCCCATTATGCCAACTCTCTGGCATAAGGGATTGCTTGGATGGGTAGACGGATTGTTCATATTATGGCAACTCTCTGGCATAAGGGATTGCTCGGGTGGGTGGAAAGATCATTCACATTATGCCAACTCTCTAGCATAAGGGATTGCTCGGGTGGGTGGAAGGATTGTTCACATTATGCCAACTCTCTGGCATAAGATATTGCTCGGGTGGGTAGAAGGATCGTTAACATTATGCCAACTCTGTGGCATAAGGGATTGCTCGGGTGGGTAGAAGGATCAATCCCATTATGCCAACTCTCTTGTATAAGGGATTGCTCTGGTGGGTAGAAGGATTGTATACATTATGGCAACTCTCTGGCATAAGGGATTGCTCGGGTGGGTGGAAAGATCATTCACATTATGCCAACTCCCTGGCATAAGGGATTGCTTGGGTGGGTAGAAGGATCATTCACATTACGCCAACTCTCTGGCATAAGGGATTGCTCAGATGGGTAGAAGGATCATTCACATCACGCCAACTCCCTGGCATATGGGATTGCTTGTGTGGGTAGAAGGATCAATCCCATTGTGCCAACTCTCTCGCATAAGGGATTGCTCGAGTGGGTAGACGGATTGTTCACATTATGGCAACTCTCTGGCCTAAGGGATTGCTCGGGTGGGTGGAAAGATCGTTCACATTATGCCAACTCTCTGGCATAAGGGATTACTCGGGTGGGTGGAAGGATTTTTCAATTTATGCCAACTCTCTGCAATAAGAGATTGCTCTGGTGGGTAGAAGAATCATTAACATTATGCCAACTCTGTGGCATAAGGGATTGCTCGGGTGGTTAGAAGGATTGTTCACATTATGCCACCTCCCTGGCATAAAAGATTGCTCGGGTGGGTAGAAGGATCATTAACAATATGCCAACTCTGTGGCATAAGGTATTGCTTGGGTGGGTAGAAGGATCAATCCCATTATGCCAACTCTCTTGTATAAGGGATTGCTCTGGTGGGTAGAAGGTTTGTTCACATTATGGCAACTCTCTGGCATAAGGGATTGCACGGGTGGGTGGAAAGATCATTCACATTATGCCAACTCCATGGAGTAAGGGATTGCTTGGGTGGGTAGAAGGATCATTCACATTACGCTATCTTTCTGGCATAAGGGATTGCTCAGGTGGGTAGAAGGATCATTCACATCACGCCAACTCCCTGGCATATGGGATTGCTCGTGTGGGTAGAAGGATCAATCCCATTATGCCAACTCTCTCACATAAGGGATTGCTCGGTGGGTAGAAAGACTGTTCACATTATGGCAACTCTCTGGCATAAGGGATTGCTCGGGTGGGTGGAAAGATCGTTCATATTATGCCAACTCTCTGGCATAAGGGATTGCTCGAGTGGGTGGAAGGATTGTTCAATTTATGCCAACTCTCTGCAATAAAGAGATTGCTCTGGTGGGTAGAAAAATCATTAACATTATGCCAACTCTGTGGCATAAGGGATTGCTCGCGTGGGTAGAAGGATCAATCCTATTATGCCAACTCTCTCGTATAAGGGATTGCTCGGTTGGGTAGAAGGATTGTTCACATTATGACAACTCTCTGGCATAAGGGATTGCTCCGGTGGGTGGAAAGATCGTTCACATTATGCCAACTCCCTGGCATAAGGGATTGCTTGGGTGGGTAGAAGGATCGTTCACATTACACCAACTCTCTGGCATAACAGATTGCTCAGGTGGGTAGAAGGATCATTCACATTATGCCAACTCCCTGGCATAAGGGATTGCTCTAGTGGGCAAAAGGATTGTTCACATTATGCCAACTCCTTGGCTTACGGGATTGCTTGGGTGGGTAGGAGGAGGATCGTTCACATTATGCCAACTCTCTGGCATAAGGAATTGCTCGGGTGGGTAGACGGATCGTTTACATTATGCCAACTCTCTGGCATAAGGGATTGCTCAGATTGGTAGAAGGTCCAATCCCATTATGCCAACTCTCTCGCATAAGGGATTACTCGGGTGCGTAGAAGGATTGTTCACATTATGGCAACTCTCTGGCATAAGGGATTGCTCGGTTGGGTGGAAAGATTGTTCACATTATGCCAACTACTCTCTGGCATAAGGGATTGCTCAGGTGGTTGAAAGGATTGTTCACATTATGCCAACTCTCTGGCATAAGGGATTGCTCGGGTGGGTGGAAAGATCGTTCACATTATGCCAACTCTCTGGCATAAGGGATTGCTCGGGTGGGTGGAAGGATCATTCACATTATGCCAACTCTCTGGCATAAGGGATTGCTCGGGTGGGTGGAAGGATCGTTCACATTATGCCAACTCTCTGGCATAAGAGATTGCTGGGGTGGGTGGAAAGATCGGTCATATTATACCAACTCTCTGGCATAAGGGATTGATCGGGTGGGTGGAAGGGTTGTTTACATTATGCCAACTCTGTGGCATTTGGTATTGCTCAGTGGTTAGAAGGATTGTTCACATTATGGCATCTCTCTGGCATAAGGGATTGCTCAGGTGTTGGAAAGGTTGTTCACATTATGCCAACTCTCTGGCATAACGGATTGCTCGGGTGGGTTGAAGGATTGTTCACATTATGCCAACTCTGTGGTATAAGGGATTGCTTGGGTGGTTAGAAGGATCATTCACATTACGCCAACTCTCTGACGTAAGGGATTGCTTGAGTGGGTCGAAGGAGGATCATTCACATTATGCCAACTCTCTGGAATAAGGGATTGCTCAGGTGGGTAGAAGGATCGTTCACATTTTGCCAAATCTCTGGCATAAGGGATTGCTCGGTGGGTAGAAGAATCGTTCACATTAGGCCAACTCTCTGCCATAAGAGATTGCTCGGGTGGGTAGACGTTTCGTTCACATTATGCCAAATCCCTGGCATAAGGGGTTGCTCGGGTGAGTCGAAGGATGGTTCACATTATGCCAAATCTCTGGCATAAGGGATTTCTCGGTGGGTAGAAGGATCAATCCCATTATGCCAACTCTCTTGTATAAGGGATTGCTCTGGTGGGTAGAAGGATCGTTCACATTATGGCAACTCTCTGGCATAAGGGATTGCTCGGGTGGGTAGAAAGATCGTTCACGTTATGCCAACTCTGTGGCATAAGGGATTGCTCGGGTGGGTAGAAGGATCAATCCCATTATGCCAACTCTCTTGTATAAGGGATTGCCCTGGTGGGTAGAAGGATTGTTCACATTATGGCAACTCTCTGGCATAAGGGATTGCTCGGGTGGGTAGAAAGATCGTTCACATTATGCTAACTCCCTGGTATAAGGGATTTCTTGGGTGGTAGAAGGATCATTCACATTACGCCAACTCTCTGGCATAAGGGATTGCTCAGGTGGGTAGAAGGATCATTCACATCACGCCAACTCCCTGGCATATGGGATTGCTTGTGTGGGTAGAAGGATCAATCCCATTATGCCAACTCTCTCGCATAAGGGATTGCTCAGGTGGGTTGAAGGATTGTTAACCTAATGCCAACTTTCTGGTGTAAGGGATTGTTTGGGTGGGTAGAAGGATCAATCCCATTATGCCAACTCTCTGGCATAAGGGATTGCTCGGGTGGGTGGAAGGATCATTCACATTATGCCAACTCTCTGGCATAAGGGATTGCTCGGGTGGGTGGAAGGATTGTTCACATTATGCCAACTCTCTGGCATAAGAGATTGCTCGGGTGGGTGGAAAAATCCATCACATTATACCAACTCTCTGGCATAAGGGATTGATCGGGTGGGTGGAAGGGTTGTTTACATTATGCCAACTCTGTGGCATTTGGGATTGCTCAGTGGTTAGAAGGATTGTTCACATTATGGCAACTCTCTGGCATAAGGGATTGCTCAGGTGGTTGGAAAGGTTGTTCACATTATGCCAACTCTCTGGCATAACGGATTGCTCGGGTGAGTTGAAGGATTGTTCACATTATGCCAACTCTGTGGTATAAGGGATTGCATGGGTGGTTAGAAGGATCATTCACATTACGCCAACTCTCTGACGTCAGGGATTGCTTGAGCGGGTCAAAGGAGGATCATTCACATTATGCCAACTCTCTGGCATAAGGGATTGCTCAGGTGGGTAGAAGGATCGTTCACATTAGGCCAACTCTCTGCCATAAGAGATTGCTCGGGTGGGTAGAAGTTTCGTTCACATTATGCCAAATCCCTGGCATAAGGGATTTCTCGGTGGGTAGAAGGATCAATCCCATTATGCCAACTCTCTTGTATAAGGGATTGCTCTGGTGGGTAGAAGGATTGTTCACATTATGGCAACTCTCTGGCATAAGGGATTTCTTGGGTGGGTAGAAGCATCATTCACATTACGCCAACTCTCTGGCATAAGGCATTGTTCAGGTGGGTAGAAGGATCATTCACATCACGCCAACTCCCTGGCATATGGGACTGCTTGTGTGGGTAGAAGGATCAATCCCATTATGCCAACTCTCTCGCATAAGGGATTGCTCAGGTGGGTAGAAGGATTGTTCACCTAATGCCAACTCTCTGGCATAAGGGATTGTTTGGGTGGGTAGAAGGATCAATCCCATTATGCCAACTCTCTCGTATAAGGGATTGCACGGGTGGGTAGAAGGATTGTTCACATTATGGCAACTGTCTGGCATACGGGATTGCTTGGGTGGGTAGAAGGAAGATTGTTCACATTATGCCAACTCTGTGGCATAAGGGATTGCTCGGGTGGGTAGAAGGATCAATCCCATTATGCCAACTCTCTCGTATAAGGGATTGCTCGGTTGGGTAGAAGTATTGTTCACATTATGACAACTCTCTGGCATAAGGGATTGCTCGGGTGGGTGGAAAGATCGTTCACATTATGCCAAGTCCCTGGAATAAGGGATTGCTTGGGTGGGTAGAAGGATCGTTCACATTACACCAACTCTCTGGCATAACGGATTGCACAGGTGGGTAGAAGGATCATTCACATTATGCCAACTCCCTGGCATAAGGGATTGCTCTAGTGGGCAAAAGGATTGTTCACATTATGCCAACTCCTTGGCATACGGGATTGCTTGGGTGGGTAGGAGGAGGATCGTTCACATTATGGCAACTCTCTGGCATAAGGAATTGCTCGGGTGGGTAGACGGATCGTTTACATTATGCCAACTCTCTGGCATAAGGGATTGCTCAGATTGGTAGAAGGTCCAAACCCATTATGCCAACTCTCTCGCATAAGGGATTGCTCGGGTGGGTAAAAGGATTGTTCACATTATGGCAACTCTCTGGCATAAGGGATTGCTCGGTTGGGTGGAAAGATTGTTCACATTATGCCAACTACTCTCTGGCATAAGGGATTGCTCAGGTGGTTGAAATGATTGTTCACATTATGCCAACTCTCTGGCATAAGGGATTGCTCGGGTGGGTGGAAAGATCGTTCACATTATGCCAACTCTCTGGCATAAGGGATTGCTCGGGTGGGTGGAAGGATCATTCACATTATGCCAACTCTCTGGCATAAGGGATTGCTCGGGTGGGTGGAAGGATTGTTCACATTATGCCAACTCTCTGGCATAAGAGATTGCTCGGGTGGGTGGAAAGATCGGTCATATTATACCAACTCTCTGGCATAAGGGATTGATCGGGTGGGTGGAAGGGTTGTTTACATTATGCCAACTCTGTGGCATTTGGGATTGCTCAGTGGTTAGAAGGATTGTTCACATTATGGCAACTCTCTGGCATAAGGGATTGCTCAGGTGTTGGAAAGGTTGTTCACATTATGCCAACTCTCTGGCATAACGGATTGCTCGGGTGGGTTGAAGGATTGTTCACATTATGCCAACTCTGTGGTATAAGGGATTGCTTGGGTGGTTAGAAGGATCATTCACATTACGCCAACTCTGTGACGTAAGGGATTGCTTGAGTGGGTCGAAGGAGGATCATTCACATTATGCCAACTCTCTGGCATAAGGGATTGCTCGGGTGGGTAGAAGGATCGTTCACACTATGCCAAATCTCTGGCATAAGGGATTGCTCGGTGGGTAGAAGAATTGTTCACATTAGGCCAACTCTCTGCCATAAGAGATTGCTCGGGTGGGTAGAAGTTTCGTTCACATTAGGCCAAATCCCTGGCATAAGGGGTTGCTCGGGTGGGTCGAAGGATGGTTCACATTATGCCAAATCTCTGGCATAAGGGATTTCTCGGTGGGTAGAAGGATCAATCCCATTATGCCAACTCTCTTGTATAAGGGATTGCTCTGGTGGATAGAATGATCGTTCACATTATGGCAACTCTCTGGCATAAGGGATTGCTCGGGTGGGTAGAAGGATCAATCCCATTATGCCAACTCTCTTCTATAAGGGATTGCTCTGGTGGGTAGAAGGATTGTTCACATTATGGCAACTCTCTGGAATAAGGGATTGCTCGGGTGGGTAGAAAGATCGTTCACATTATGCTAACTCCCTGGCATAAGGGATTTCTTGGGTGGGTAGAAGGATCATTCACATTACGCCAACTCTCTGGCATAAGGGATTGCTCAGGTGGGTAGAAGGATCATTCACATCACGCCAACTCCCTGGCATATGGGATTGCTTGTGTGGGTAGAAGGATCAATCCCATTATGCCAACTCTTTCGCAAAAGGGATTGCTCAGGTGAGTAGAAGGATTGTTCACCTAATGGCAACTTTCTGGCGTAAGGGATTGTTTGGGTGGGTAGAAGGATCAATCCCATCATGCCAACTCTCTGGCATAAGGGATTGCTCGGGTGGGTGGAAGGATCATTCACATTATGCCAACTCTCTGGCATAAGGGATTGCTCGGGTGGGTGGAAGGATTGTTCACATTATGCCAACTCTCTGGCATAAGAGATTGCTCGGGTGGGTGGGAAGATCGGTCACATTATACCAACTCTCTGGCATAAGGGATTGATCGGGTGGGTGGAAGGGTTGTTTACATTATGCCAACTCTGTGGCATTTGGGATTGCTCAGTGGTTAGAAGGATTGTTCACATTATGGCAACTCTCTGGCATAAGAGATTGCTCAGGTGGTTGGAAAGGTTGTTCACATTATGCCAACTCTCTGGCATAACTGATTGCTCGGGTGGGTTGAAGGATTGTTCACATTATGCCAACTCTGTGGTATAAGGGATTGCATGGGTGGTTAGAAGGATCATTCACATTACGCCAACTCTCTGACGTAAGGGATTGCTTCAGTGGGTCGAAGGAGGATCATTCACATTATGCCAACTCTCTGGCATAAGGGATTGCTCGGGTGGGTAGAAGGATCGTTCACATTTTGCCAAATCTCTGGCATAAGGGATTGCTCGGTGGGTAGAAGGATCGTTCACATTAGGCCAACTCTCTGCCATAAGAGATTGCTCGGGTGGGTAGAAGTTTCGTTCACATTATGCCAAATCCCTGGCATAAGGGGTTGCTCGGGTGGGTCGAAGGATGGTTCACATTATGCCAACTCTCTGGCATAAAGGATTTCTCGGTGGGTAGAAGGATCAATCCCATTATGCCAACTCTCTTGTATAAGGGATTGCTCTGGTGGGTAGAAGGATTGTTCACACTATGGCAACTCTCTGGCATAAGGGATTGCTCGGGTGGGTAGAAAGATCGTTCACATTATGCTAACTCCCTGGCATAAGGGATTTCTTGGGTGGGTAGAAGCATCATTCACATTACACCAACTCTCTGGCATAAGGCATTGCTCAGGTGGGAAGAAGGATCATTCACATCACGCCAACTCCCTGGCATATGGGACTGCTTGTGTGGGTAGAAGGATCAATCCCATTATGCCAACTCTCTCGCATAAGGGATTGCTCAGGTGGGTAGAAGGATTGTTCACCTAATGCCAACTCTCTGGCATAAGGGATTGTTTGGGTAGGTAGAAGGATCAATCCCATTATGCCAACTCTCTCGTAGAGGGGATTGCACGGGTGGGTAGAAGGATTGTTCACATTATGGCAACTGTCTGGAATACGGGATTGTTGGGTGGGTAGAAGGAAGATTGTTCACATTATGACAACTCTCTGGCAAAAGGGAGTGCTCGGGTGTATTTATTTATTTTTATTTTTAACATTTATAAGATATAAATATAAGCCAGAGAGTTGCCATAAGGATTGCTCGGGTGGGTAGAAGGATTGTTCACTTTATGCCAACTCTCTGGCATACTGGATTGCTCGGTTGGGTGGAAAGATTGTTCACATTATGCCAACTACTCTCTGGCATAAGGGATTGCTCAGGTGGTTGGAAGGATTGTTCGCATTATGCCAACTCTCTGGCATAAGGGATTGCGCGGGTGGGTGGAAAGATCGTTCACATTATGCCAACTCCCTGGCATACGGGATTGCTTGGGTGGGTAGAAGGATCATTCACATTACGCCAACTCCCTGGCATATGGGATTGCTTAGGTGGGTAGAAGGATCAATCCCATTATGCCAACTCTCTCGCATAAGGGATTGCTCGGGTGGGTAGAAGGATTGTTCACATTATGGCAACTCTCTGGCATAAGGGATTGCTCGGGTGGGTGGAAAAACCATTCACATTATGCCAACTCTCTGGCATAAGGGATTTCTCGGGTGGGTGGAAGGATTGTTCACATTATGCCAACTCTCTGGCATAAGAGATTGCTCGGGTGGGTGGAAAGATCGTTCACATTATTCCAACTCCCTGGCATAAGGGATTGCTTGGGTGGGTAGAAGGATCATTCACATTATGCCAACTCTCTGGCATAAGGGATTGCTCAGGTGGGTAGAAGGATCATTCACATCACGCCAACTCCCTGGCATATGGGATTGCTCGTGTGGGTAGAAGGATCAATCCCATTATGCCAACTCTCTCGCATAAGGGATTGCTCGGGTGGGTAGAAGGATTGTTCACCTAATGCCAACTCTCTGGCATAAGGGATTGCTCGGTGGGTGGAAAAACCATTCACATTATGCCAACTCTCTGGCATAAGAGATTGCTCGGGTGGGTGGAAAGATCGTTCACATTATGCCAACTCCCTGGCATAAGGGATTGCTTGGATGGGTAGAAGGATCATTCACATTACGCCAACTCTCTGGCATAAGGGATTGCTCAGGTGGGTAGAAGGATTGTTCACATTATGGCAACTGTCTGGCATACGGGATTGCTTGGGTGGGGAGAAGGAAGATTATTGTTCACATTATGACAACTCTCTGACATAAGGGAGTGCTTGTGTGTATTTATTTATTTTTATTTTTAACATTTATAAGACATAAATATAAGCCAGAGAATTGCCATAAAGGATTGCTCGGGTGGGTAGAAGGATTGTTCACATTATGCCAACTCTCTGGCATAAGGGATTGCTCGGGTGGGTGGAAGGATTGTTCACATTATGCCAACTCTCTGGCATAAGAGATTGCTAAAGTGGGTGCAAAGATCAGTCACATTATGCCAACTCTCTGGCATAAGGGATTGCTCGGGTGGGTGGAAGGATTGTTCACATTATGCCTACTCTGTGGCATAAGGGATTGCTGAGTGGTTAGAAGGATTGTTCATTTTATGGCAACTCTCTGGCATAAGGGATTGCTCGGTGGGTGGAAAGATCATTCACATTATGCCAACTTTCAAGCATAAGGGATTGCTCGGTTGGGTGGAAGGATTGTTCACATTATGCAAACTCTCTGGCATAAGAGATTGCTTGAGTGGGTATGGGGATCGTTAACATTATGCCAACTCTGTGGCATAAGGGATTGCTCGGGTGGGTAGAAGGATCAATCCCATTATGCCAACTCTCTTGTATAAGGGATTGCTCTGGGGGGGTAGAAGGATTGTTCACATTATACCAACTCTCTGGCATAAGGGATTGCTCGGGTGGGTGGAAAGATCGTTCACATTATGCCAACTCCCTGGCATAAGGGATTGCTTGGGTGGGTAGAAGGATCGTTCACATTACGCCAACTCCCTGGCATAACGGATTGCTCAGGTGGGTAGAAGGATCATTCACATTATGCCAACTCCATGGTATAAGGGATTGTTCTAGTGGGCAAAAGGATTGTTCACATTATGCCAACTCCTTGGCATACGGGGTTGCTTGGGTGGGTAGGATGAGGATCGTTCACATTATGGCAACTCTCTGGCATAAGGGATTGCTCGGGTGGGTAGACGGATCGTTCACATTATGCCAACTCTCTGGCATAAGGGATTGCTCAGATTGGTAGAAGGTCCAATCCCATCATGCCAACTCTCTTGCATAAGGGATTGCTCGGGTGGGTAGAAGGATTGTTCACATTATGGCAACTCTCTGGCATAAGGGATTGCTCGGTTGGGTGAAAAGATTGTTCACATTATGCCAACTCTCTGGCATAAGGGATTGCTCAGATTGGTAGAAGGTCCAATCCCATTATGCCAACTCTCTCGCATAAGGCATTGCTCGGGTGGGTAGAAGGATTGTTCACATTATGGCTACTCTCTGGCATAAGGGATTGCTCGGATGGGTGGAAAGATCATTCACATTATGCCAACTCTCTGGCATAAAGGATTTCTCGGGTGGGAGGAAGGATTGTTCACATTATGCCAACTCTCTGGCATACGAGATTGCTCGGGTGGGTAGAAGGATCGTTAATATTATGCCACCTCTGTGTCATAAGGGATTGCTAGGGTGGTTAGAAGGATCGTTCACATTATGCCGACTGTCTGGCATAAGGGATTGCTCAGGTGGGTAGAAGGATCAATCCCATTATGCCAACTCTCTCGTATAAGGGATTGCTTGGTTGGGTAGAAGGATTGTTCACATTATGGCAACTCTCAGGCATAAGGGATTGCTTGGGTGGGTGGAAAGATTGTGCACATTATTCCAATTCCCTGGCATAGGAGATTGCTCGGGTGGGTAGAAGGATCATTCACATTATGCCAACTCTCTGGCATAAGGGATTGCTCAGGTGGGTGGAAGGATTGTTCACATTATACCAATTCTCTGGCATAAGAGATTGCTCGGGTGGGTAGAAGGATCATTCACATTATGCCAACTCTCTGGCATAAGGGATTGCATGGGTGGGTGTAAGGATAGTTCACATTATGCCAACTCACTGGCATAAGGGATTGCTCAGACTGGTAGAAAGTCCAATCCCATTATGCCAACTCTCTCGCATAAGGGATTGCTCGGGTGGGTAGAAGGATTGTTCACATTATGGCAACTCTCTGGCATAAGGGATTGCTCGGTTGGGTGGAAAGATTGTTCACATTATGCCAACTACTCTCTGGCATAAGGGATTGCTCAGGTGGTTGGAAGGATTGTTCGCATTATGCAAACTCTCTGGCATAAGGGATTTCTCGGGTGGGTGGAAAGATCGTTCACATTATGCCAACTCCCTGGCATATGGGATTGGTTGGGTGGGTAGAAGGATCATTCACATTACGCCAACTCTCTGGCATAAGGGATTGCTCAGGTGGGTAGAAGGACCATTCACATTACGCCAACTCCCTGGACTATGGGATTGATTCGGTGGGTAGAAGGATCAATCGAATGATGCCAACTCTCTCGCATAAGGGATTGCTCGGGTGGGTAGAATGATTGTTCACATTATGGCAACTCTCTGGCATAAGGGATTGCTCGGGTGGGTGGAAAGATCATTCAGATTATGCCAACTCTCTGGCATAAGGGATTTCTCGGGTGGGTGGAAGGATTGTTCACATTATGCCAACTCTCTGGCATAAGAGATTGCTCGGGTGGGTAGAAGGATCGTTAACATTATGCCAACTCTGTGTCATAAGGGATTGCTAGGGTGGTTAGAAGGATCGTTCACATTATGCCAACTCTCTGGCATAAGGGATTGCACGGGGTGGTAGAAGGATCAATCCCATTATGCCAACTCTCTCGTATAAGGGATTGCTCGGTTGGGTAGAAGGATTGTTCACATTATAGCAACTCGCTGGCACAAGAGATTGCTCGGGTGGGTGGAAAGATTGTTCACATTATGCCAATTCCCTGGCATAAGAGATTGCTCGGATGGGTTGAAGGACTGTTCACATTACGCCAACTCTCTGGCATAAGAGATTGCTCGGGTGGTAGAAGGATCAATCCCATTATGCCAACTCTCTCGTATAAGGGATTGCTCGGTTGGGTAGAAGGATTGTTCACATTATAGCAACTCGCTGGCACAAGAGATTGCTCGGGTGGGTGGAAAGATCATTCACATTATGCCAACTCTCTGGCATATGGATTGCTCGGGTGGGTGGAAGGACTGTTCACATTATGCCAACTCTCTGGCATAAGAGATTGCTCGGGTGGGTAGAAGGATCATTCACATTATGCCAACTCTCTGGCATAAGGGATTGCTCGGGTGGGTGGAAGGATTGTTCACATTTTGCCAACTCTCTGGCATAAGAGATTGCTCGGGTGGGTGGAAAGATCGTTCACATTATGCCAACTCTCTGGCATAAGGGATTGCTCGGGTGGGTGGAAGGATTGTTCACATTATGCCAATTCTGTGGCATAAGGGATTGCTCAGTGGTTAGAAGGATTGTTCACATTATGGCAACTCTCTGCATAAGGGATTACTCGGGTGCATGGAAAGGTTGTTCACATTATGCCAACTCTCTGGCATAAATGATTGCTCGGGTGAGTGGAAGGAGGATCGTTCACATTATGGCAACTCTCTGGCATAAGGGATTGCTTGGGTGGGTAGACGGATCGTTCACATTATGCCAACTCTCTGGCATAAGGGATTGCTCAGATTGGTAGAAGGTCCAATCCCATTATGCCAACTCTCTCGCATAAGGGATTGCTCGGGTGGGTAGAAGGATTGTTCACATTATGGCAACTCTCTGGCATAAGGGGTTGCTCGGTTGGGTGGAAAGATTGTTCACATTATGCCAACTCTCTGGCATAAAGGATTGCTCAGATTGGTAGAAGGTCCAATCCCATTATGCCAACTCTCTCGCATAAGGCATTGCTCGGGTGGGTAGAAGGATTGTTCACATTATGGCTACTCTGTGGCATAAGGGATTGCTCGGATGGGTGGAAAGATCATTCACATTATGCCAACTCTCTGGCATAAGGGATTTCTCGGTTGGGTGGAAGGATTGTTCACATTATGCCAAATCTCTGGCATACGAGATTGCTCGGGTGGGTAGAAGGATCGTTAACATTATGCCAACTCTGTGTCATAAGGGATTGCTAGGGTGGTTAGAAGGATCGTTCACATTATGCCAACTGTCTGGCATAAGGGATTGCTCAGGTGGGTAGAAGGCTCAATCCCATTATGCCAACTCTCTCGTATAAGGGATTGCTCGGTTGGGTAGAAGGATTGTTCACATTATAGCAACTCGCTGGCACAAGAGATTGCTCGGGTGGGTGGAAAGATCATTCACATTATGCCAACTCTCTGGCATATGGATTGCTCGGGTGGGTGGAAGGACTGTTCACATTATGCCAACTCTCTGGCATAAGAGATTGCTCGGGTGGGTAGAAGGATCATTCACATTATGCCAACTCTCTGGCATAAGGGATTGCTCGGGTGGGTGGAAGGATTGTTCTCATTTTGCCAACTCTCTGGCATAAGAGATTGCTCGGGTGGGTGGAAAGATCGTTCACATTATGCCAACTCTCTGGCATAAGGGATTACTCGGGTGGGTGGAAGGATTGTTCACATTATGCCAATTCTGTGGCATAAGGGATTGCTCAGTGGTTAGAAGGATTGTTCACATTATGGCAACTCTCTGCATAAGGGATTACTCGGGTGCGTGGAAAGGTTGTTCACATTATGCCAACTCTCTGGCATAAGGGATTGCTCGGGTGAGTGGAAGGAGGATCGTTCACATTATGGCAACTCTCTGGCATAAGGGATTGCTTGGGTGGGTAGACGGATCGTTCACATTATGCCAACTCTCTGGCATAAGGGATTGCTCAGATTGGTAGAAGGTCCAATCCCATTATGCCAACTCTCTCGCATAAGGGATTGCTCGGGTGGGTAGAAGGATTGTTCACATTATGGCAACTCTCTGGCATAAGGGATTGCTCGGTTGGGTGGAAAGACTGTTCTCATTATGCCAACTCTCTGGCATAAAGGATTGCTCAGATTGGTAGAAGGTCCAATCCCATTATGCCAACTCTCTCGCATAAGGGATTGCTCGGGTGGGTAGAAGGATTGTTCACATTATGGCAACTCTCTGGCATAAGGGATTGCTCGGTTGGGTGGAAAGACTGTTCTCATTATGCCAACTCTCTGGCATAAGGGATTGCTCAGATTGGTAGAAGGTCCAATCCCATCATGCCAACTCTCTCGCATAAGGGATTGCTCGGGTGGGTAGAAGGATTGTTCACATTATGGCAACTCTCTGGCATAAGGGATTGCTCGGTTGGGTGAAAAGATTGTTCACATTATGCCAACTCTCTGGCATAAGGGATTGCTCAGATTGGTAGAAGGTCCAATCCCATTATGCCAACTCTCTCGCATAAGGCATTGCTCGGGTGGGTAGAAGGATTGTTCACATTATGGCTACTCTCTGGCATAAGGGATTGCTCGGATGGGTGGAAAGATCATTCACATTATGCCAACTCTCTGGCATAAAGGATTTCTCAGGTGGGAGGAAGGATTGTTCACATTATGCCAACTCTCTGGCATACGAGATTGCTCGGGTGGGTAGAAGGATCGTTAATATTATGCCAACTCTGTGTCATAAGGGATTGCTAGGGTGGTTAGAAGGATCGTTCACATTATGCCAACTGTCTGGCATAAGGGATTGCTCAGGTGGGTAGAAGGATCAATCCCATTATGCCAACTCTCTCGTATAAGGGATTGCTTGGTTGGGTAGAAGGATTGTTCACATTATGGCAACTCTCAGGCATAAGGGATTGCTTGGGTGGGTGGAAAGATTGTGCACATTATTCCAATTCCCTGGCATAAGAGATTGCTCGGGTGGGTAGAAGGATCATTCACATTATGCCAACTCTCTGGCATAAGGGATTGCTCAGGTGGGTGGAAGGATTGTTCACATTATGCCAACTCTCTGGCATAAGAGATTGCTCGGGTGGGTAGAAGGATCATTCACATTATGCCAACTCTCTGGCATAAGGGATTGCATGGGTGGGTGTAAGGATAGTTCACATTATGCCAACTCACTGGCATAAGGGATTGCTCAGACTGGTAGAAAGTCCAATCCCATTATGCCAACTCTCTCGCATAAGGGATTGCTCGGGTGGGTAGAAGGATTGTTCACATTATGGCAACTCTCTGGCATAAGGGATTGCTCGGTTGGGTGGAAAGATTGTTCACATTATGCCAACTACTCTCTGGCATAAGGGATTGCTCAGGTGGTTGGAAGGATTGTTCGCATTATGCAAACTCTCTGGCATAAGGGATTTCTCGGGTGGGTGGAAAGATCGTTCACATTATGCCAACTCCCTGGCATATGGGATTGGTTGGGTGGGTAGAAGGATCATTCACATTACGCCAACTCTCTGGCATAAGGGATTGCTCAGGTGGGTAGAAGGACCATTCACATTACGCCAACTCCCTGGACTATGGGATTGATTCGGTGGGTAGAAGGATCAATCGAATGATGCCAACTCTCTCGCATAAGGGATTGCTCGGGTGGGTAGAATGATTGTTCACATTATGGCAACTCTCTGGCATAAGGGATTGCTCGGGTGGGTGGAAAGATCATTCAGATTATGCCAACTCTCTCGCATAAGGGATTGCTCGGGTGGGTAGAAGGATTGTTCACATTATGGCAACTCTCTGGCATAAGGGATTGCTCGGTTGGGTGGAAAGATTGTTCACATTATGCCAACTACTCTCTGGCATAAGGGATTGCTCAGGTGGTTGGAAGGATTGTTCGCATTATGCAAACTCTCTGGCATAAGGGATTTCTCGGGTGGGTGGAAAGATCGTTCACATTATGCCAACTCCCTGGCATATGGGATTGGTTGGGTGGGTAGAAGGATCATTCACATTACGCCAACTCTCTGGCATAAGGGATTGCTCAGGTGGGTAGAAGGACCATTCACATTACGCCAACTCCCTGGACTATGGGATTGATTCGGTGGGTAGAAGGATCAATCGAATGATGCCAACTCTCTCGCATAAGGGATTGCTCGGGTGGGTAGAATGATTGTTCACATTATGGCAACTCTCTGGCATAAGGGATTGCTCGGGTGGGTGGAAAGATCATTCAGATTATGCCAACTCTCTGGCATAAGGGATTTCTCGGGTGGGTGGAAGGATTGTTCACATTATGCCAACTCTCTGGCATAAGAGATTGCTCGGGTGGGTAGAAGGATCGTTAACATTATGCCAACTCTGTGTCATAAGGGATTGCTAGGGTGGTTAGAAGGATCGTTCACATTATGCCAACTCTCTGGCATAAGGGATTGCACGGGGTGGTAGAAGGATCAATCCCATTATGCCAACTCTCTCGTATAAGGGATTGCTCGGTTGGGTAGAAGGATTGTTCACATTATAGCAACTCGCTGGCACAAGAGATTGCTCGGGTGGGTGGAAAGATTGTTCACATTATGCCAATTCCCTGGCATAAGAGATTGCTCGGATGGGTTGAAGGACTGTTCACATTACGCCAACTCTCTGGCATAAGAGATTGCTCGGGTGGTAGAAGGATCAATCCCATTATGCCAACTCTCTCGTATAAGGGATTGCTCGGTTGGGTAGAAGGATTGTTCACATTATAGCAACTCGCTGGCACAAGAGATTGCTCGGGTGGGTGGAAAGATCATTCACATTATGCCAACTCTCTGGCATATGGATTGCTCGGGTGGGTGGAAGGACTGTTCACATTATGCCAACTCTCTGGCATAAGAGATTGCTCGGGTGGGTAGAAGGATCATTCACATTATGCCAACTCTCTGGCATAAGGGATTGCTCGGGTGGGTGGAAGGATTGTTCACATTTTGCCAACTCTCTGGCATAAGAGATTGCTCGGGTGGGTGGAAAGATCGTTCACATTATGCCAACTCTCTGGCATAAGGGATTGCTCGGGTGGGTGGAAGGATTGTTCACATTATGCCAATTCTGTGGCATAAGGGATTGCTCAGTGGTTAGAAGGATTGTTCACATTATGGCAACTCTCTGCATAAGGGATTACTCGGGTGCATGGAAAGGTTGTTCACATTATGCCAACTCTCTGGCATAAATGATTGCTCGGGTGAGTGGAAGGAGGATCGTTCACATTATGGCAACTCTCTGGCATAAGGGATTGCTTGGGTGGGTAGACGGATCGTTCACATTATGCCAACTCTCTGGCATAAGGGATTGCTCAGATTGGTAGAAGGTCCAATCCCATTATGCCAACTCTCTCGCATAAGGGATTGCTCGGGTGGGTAGAAGGATTGTTCACATTATGGCAACTCTCTGGCATAAGGGATTGCTCGGTTGGGTGGAAAGATTGTTCACATTATGCCAACTCTCTGGCATAAAGGATTGCTCAGATTGGTAGAAGGTCCAATCCCATTATGCCAACTCTCTCGCATAAGGCATTGCTCGGGTGGGTAGAAGGATTGTTCACATTATGGCTACTCTGTGGCATAAGGGATTGCTCGGATGGGTGGAAAGATCATTCACATTATGCCAACTCTCTGGCATAAGGGATTTCTCGGTTGGGTGGAAGGATTGTTCACATTATGCCAAATCTCTGGCATACGAGATTGCTCGGGTGGGTAGAAGGATCGTTAACATTATGCCAACTCTGTGTCATAAGGGATTGCTAGGGTGGTTAGAAGGATCGTTCACATTATGCCAACTGTCTGGCATAAGGGATTGCTCAGGTGGGTAGAAGGATCAATCCCATTATGCCAACTCTCTCGTATAAGGGATTGCTCGGTTGGGTAGAAGGATTGTTCACATTATAGCAACTCGCTGGCACAAGAGATTGCTCGGGTGGGTGGAAAGATCATTCACATTATGCCAACTCTCTGGCATATGGATTGCTCGGGTGGGTGGAAGGACTGTTCACATTATGCCAACTCTCTGGCATAAGAGATTGCTCGGGTGGGTAGAAGGATCATTCACATTATGCCAACTCTCTGGCATAAGGGATTGCTCGGGTGGGTGGAAGGATTGTTCTCATTTTGCCAACTCTCTGGCATAAGAGATTGCTCGGGTGGGTGGAAAGATCGTTCACATTATGCCAACTCTCTGGCATAAGGGATTGCTCGGGTGGGTGGAAGGATTGTTCACATTATGCCAATTCTGTGGCATAAGGAATTGCTCAGTGGTTAGAAGGATTGTTCACATTATGGCAACTCTCTGCATAAGGGATTACTCGGGTGCGTGCAAAGGTTGTTCACATTATGCCAACTCTCTGGCATAAATGATTGCTCGGGTGAGTGGAAGGAGGATCGTTCACATTATGGCAACTCTCTGGCATAAGGGATTGCTTGGGTGGGTAGACGGATCGTTCACATTATGCCAACTCTCTGGCATAAGGGATTGCTCAGATTGGTAGAAGGTCCAATCCCATTATGCCAACTCTCTCGCATAAGGGATTGCTCGGGTGGGTAGAAGGATTGTTCACATTATGGCAACTCTCTGGCATAAGGGATTGCTCGGTTGGGTGGAAAGACTGTTCTCATTATGCCAACTCTCTGGCATAAAGGATTGCTCAGATTGGTAGAAGGTCCAATCCCATTATGCCAACTCTCTCGCATAAGGGATTGCTCGGGTGGGTAGAAGGATTGTTCACATTATGGCAACTCTCTGGCATAAGGGATTGCTCGGTTGGGTGGAAAGACTGTTCTCATTATGCCAACTCTCTGGCATAAGGGATTGCTCAGATTGGTAGAAGGTCCAATCCCATCATGCCAACTCTCTCGCATAAGGGATTGCTCGGGTGGGTAGAAGGATTGTTCACATTATGGCAACTCTCTGGCATAAGGGATTGCTCGGTTGGGTGAAAAGATTGTTCACATAATGCCAACTCTCTGGCATAAGGGATTGCTCAGATTGGTAGAAGGTCCAATCCCATTATGCCAACTCTCTCGCATAAGGCATTGCTCGGGTGGGTAGAAGGATTGTTCACATTATGGCTACTCTCTGGCATAAGGGATTGCTCGGATGGGTGGAAAGATCATTCACATTATGCCAACTCTCTGGCATAAAGGATTTCTCAGGTGGGAGGAAGGATTGTTCACATTATGCCAACTCTCTGGCATACGAGATTGCTCGGGTGGGTAGAAGGATCGTTAATATTATGCCAACTCTGTGTCATAAGGGATTGCTAGGGTGGTTAGAAGGATCGTTCACATTATGCCAACTGTCTGGCATAAGGGATTGCTCAGGTGGGTAGAAGGATCAATCCCATTATGCCAACTCTCTCGTATAAGGGATTGCTTGGTTGGGTAGAAGGATTGTTCACATTATGGCAACTCTCAGGCATAAGGGATTGCTTGGGTGGGTGGAAAGATTGTGCACATTATTCCAATTCCCTGGCATAAGAGATTGCTTGGGTGGGTAGAAGGATCATTCACATTATGCCAACTCTCTGGCATAAGGGATTGCTCAGGTGGGTGGAAGGATTGTTCACATTATGCCAACTCTCTGGCATAAGAGATTGCTCGGGTGGGTAGAAGGATCATTCACATTATGCCAACTCTCTGGCATAAGGGATTGCATGGGTGGGTGTAAGGATAGTTCACATTATGCCAACTCACTGGCATAAGGGATTGCTCAGACTGGTAGAAAGTCCAATCCCATTATGCCAACTCTCTCGCATAAGGGATTGCTCGGGTGGGTAGAAGGATTGTTCACATTATGGCAACTCTCTGGCATAAGGGATTGCTCGGTTGGGTGGAAAGATTGTTCACATTATGCCAACTACTCTCTGGCATAAGGGATTGCTCAGGTGGTTGGAAGGATTGTTCGCATTATGCAAACTCTCTGGCATAAGGGATTTCTCGGGTGGGTGGAAAGATCGTTCACATTATGCCAACTCCCTGGCATATGGGATTCGTTGGGTGGGTAGAAGGATCATTCACATTACGCCAACTCTCTGGCATAAGGGATTGCTCAGGTGGGTAGAAGGACCATTCACATTACGCCAACTCCCTGGACTATGGGATTGATTCGGTGGGTAGAAGGATCAATCGAATGATGCCAACTCTCTCGCATAAGGGATTGCTCGGGTGGGTAGAATGATTGTTCACATTATGGCAACTCTCTGGCATAAGGGATTGCTCGGGTGGGTGGAAAGATCATTCAGATTATGCCAACTCTCTGGCATAAGGGATTTCTCGGGTGGGTGGAAGGATTGTTCACATTATGCCAACTCTCTGGCATAAGAGATTGCTCGGGTGGGTAGAAGGATCGTTAACATTATGCCAACTCTGTGTCATAAGGGATTGCTAGGGTGGTTAGAAGGATCGTTCACATTATGCCAACTCTCTGGCATAAGGGATTGCACGGGGTGGTAGAAGGATCAATCCCATTATGCCAACTCTCTCGTATAAGGGATTGCTCGGTTGGGTAGAAGGATTGTTCACATTATAGCAACTCGCTGGCACAAGAGATTGCTCGGGTGGGTGGAAAGATTGTTCACATTATGCCAATTCCCTGGCATAAGAGATTGCTCGGATGGGTTGAAGGACTGTTCACATTACGCCAACTCTCTGGCATAAGAGATTGCTCGGGTGGTAGAAGGATCAATCCCATTATGCCAACTCTCTCGTATAAGGGATTGCTCGGTTGGGTAGAAGGATTGTTCACATTATAGCAACTCGCTGGCACAAGAGATTGCTCGGGTGGGTGGAAAGATCATTCACATTATGCCAACTCTCTGGCATATGGATTGCTCGGGTGGGTGGAAGGACTGTTCACATTATGCCAACTCTCTGGCATAAGAGATTGCTCGGGTGGGTAGAAGGATCATTCACATTATGCCAACTCTCTGGCATAAGGGATTGCTCGGGTGGGTGGAAGGATTGTTCACATTTTGCCAACTCTCTGGCATAAGAGATTGCTCGGGTGGGTGGAAAGATCGTTCACATTATGCCAACTCTCTGGCATAAGGGATTGCTCGGGTGGGTGGAAGGATTGTTCACATTATGCCAATTCTGTGGCATAAGGGATTGCTCAGTGGTTAGAAGGATTGTTCACATTATGGCAACTCTCTGCATAAGGGATTACTCGGGTGCATGGAAAGGTTGTTCACATTATGCCAACTCTCTGGCATAAATGATTGCTCGGGTGAGTGGAAGGAGGATCGTTCACATTATGGCAACTCTCTGGCATAAGGGATTGCTTGGGTGGGTAGACGGATCGTTCACATTATGCCAACTCTCTGGCATAAGGGATTGCTCAGATTGGTAGAAGGTCCAATCCCATTATGCCAACTCTCTCGCATAAGGGATTGCTCGGGTGGGTAGAAGGATTGTTCACATTATGGCAACTCTCTGGCATAAGGGATTGCTCGGTTGGGTGGAAAGATTGTTCACATTATGCCAACTCTCTGGCATAAAGGATTGCTCAGATTGGTAGAAGGTCCAATCCCATTATGCCAACTCTCTCGCATAAGGCATTGCTCGGGTGGGTAGAAGGATTGTTCACATTATGGCTACTCTGTGGCATAAGGGATTGCTCGGATGGGTGGAAAGATCATTCACATTATGCCAACTCTCTGGCATAAGGGATTTCTCGGTTGGGTGGAAGGATTGTTCACATTATGCCAAATCTCTGGCATACGAGATTGCTCGGGTGGGTAGAAGGATCGTTAACATTATGCCAACTCTGTGTCATAAGGGATTGCTAGGGTGGTTAGAAGGATCGTTCACATTATGCCAACTGTCTGGCATAAGGGATTGCTCAGGTGGGTAGAAGGATCAATCCCATTATGCCAACTCTCTCGTATAAGGGATTGCTCGGTTGGGTAGAAGGATTGTTCACATTATAGCAACTCGCTGGCACAAGAGATTGCTCGGGTGGGTGGAAAGATCATTCACATTATGCCAACTCTCTGGCATATGGATTGCTCGGGTGGGTGGAAGGACTGTTCACATTATGCCAACTCTCTGGCATAAGAGATTGCTCGGGTGGGTAGAAGGATCATTCACATTATGCCAACTCTCTGGCATAAGGGATTGCTCGGGTGGGTGGAAGGATTGTTCTCATTTTGCCAACTCTCTGGCATAAGAGATTGCTCGGGTGGGTGGAAAGATCGTTCACATTATGCCAACTCTCTGGCATAAGGGATTGCTCGGGTGGGTGGAAGGATTGTTCACATTATGCCAATTCTGTGGCATAAGGGATTGCTCAGTGGTTAGAAGGATTGTTCACATTATGGCAACTCTCTGCATAAGGGATTACTCGGGTGCGTGGAAAGGTTGTTCACATTATGCCAACTCTCTGGCATAAATGATTGCTCGGGTGAGTGGAAGGAGGATCGTTCACATTATGGCAACTCTCTGGCATAAGGGATTGCTTGGGTGGGTAGACGGATCGTTCACATTATGCCAACTCTCTGGCATAAGGGATTGCTCAGATTGGTAGAAGGTCCAATCCCATTATGCCAACTCTCTCGCATAAGGGATTGCTCGGGTGGGTAGAAGGATTGTTCACATTATGGCAACTCTCTGGCATAAGGGATTGCTCGGTTGGGTGGAAAGACTGTTCTCATTATGCCAACTCTCTGGCATAAAGGATTGCTCAGATTGGTAGAAGGTCCAATCCCATTATGCCAACTCTCTCGCATAAGGCATTGCTCGGGTGGGTAGAAGGATTGTTCACATTATGGCTACTCTGTGGCATAAGGGATTGCTCGGATGGGTGGAAAGATCATTCACATTATGCCAACTCTCTGGCATAAGGGATTTCTCGGGTGGGTGGAAGGATTGTTCACATTATGCCAAATCTCTGGCATACGAGATTGCTCGGGTGGGTAGAAGGATCGTTAACATTATGCCAACTCTGTGTCATAAGGGATTGCTCGGTTGGGTAGAAGGAATGTTCACATTATGGCAACTCTCAGGCATAAGGGATTGCTCGGGTGGGTGGAAAGATTGTTCACATTATGCCAATTCCCTGGCATAAGAGATTGCTCGGGTGGGTAGAAGGATCATTCACATTATGCCAACTCTCTGGCATAAGGGATTGCTCAGGTGGGTGGAAGGATTGCTCACATTATGCCAACTCTCTGGCATAAGAGATTGCTCGGGTTGGTAGAAGGATCATTCACATTATGCCAACTCTCTGGCATAAGGGATCGCATGGGTGGGTGTAAGGATAGTTCACATTATGCCAACTCTCTGGCATAAGGGATTGCTCAGATTGGTAGAAGGTCCAATCCCATTATGCCAACTCTCTCGCATAAGGGATTGCTCGGGTGGGTAGAAGGATTGTTCACATTATGGCAACTCTCTGGCATAAGGGATTGCTCGGTTGGGTGGAAAGATTGTTCACATTATGCCAACTACTCTCTGGCATAAGGGATTGCTCAGGTGGTTGGAAGGATTGTTCACATTATGCCAACTCTCTGGCATAAGGGATTTTTCGGGTGGGTGGAAAGATCGTTCACATTATGCCAACTCCCTGGCATACGGGATTGGTTGGGTGGGTAGAAGGATCGTTAACATTATGCCAACTCTGTGTCATAAGGGATTGCTAGGGTGGTTAGAAGGATCGTTCACATTATGCCAACTGTCTGGCATAAGGGATTGCTCAGGTGGGTAGAAGGATCAATCCCATTATGCCAACTCTCTCGTATAAGGGATTGCTTGGTTGGGTAGAAGGATTGTTCACATTATGGCAACTCTCAGGCATAAGGGATTGCTTGGGTGGGTGGAAAGATTGTGCACATTATTCCAATTCCCTGGCATAAGAGATTGCTCGGGTGGGTAGAAGGATCATTCACATTATGCCAACTCTCTGGCATAAGGGATTGCTCAGGTGGGTGGAAGGATTGTTCACATTATGCCAACTCTCTGGCATAAGAGATTGCTCGGGTGGGTAGAAGGATCATTCACATTATGCCAACTCTCTGGCATAAGGGATTGCATGGGTGGGTGTAAGGATAGTTCACATTATGCCAACTCACTGGCATAAGGGATTGCTCAGACTGGTAGAAAGTCCAATCCCATTATGCCAACTCTCTGGCATAAGGGATTGTTCGGGTGGGTAGAAGGATTGTTCACATTATGGCAACTCTCTGGCATAAGGGATTGCTCGGTTGGGTGGAAAGATTGTTCACATTATGCCAACTACTATCTGGCATAAGGGATTGCTCAGGTGGTTGGAAGGATTGTTCACATTATGCCAACTCTCTGGCATAAGGGATTTCTCGGGTGGGTGGAAAGATAGTTCACATTATGCCAACTCCCTGGCATATGGGATTGGTTGGGTGGGTAGAAGGATCATTCACATTACGCCAACTCTCTGGCATAAGGGATCGCTCAGGTGGGTAGAAGGACCATTCACATTACGCCAACTCCCTGGACTATGGGATTGATTCGGTGGGTAGAAGGATCAATCGAATGATGCCAACTCTCTCGCATAAGGGATTGCTCGGGTGGGTAGAATGATTGTTCACATTATGGCAACTCTCTGGCATAAGGGATTGCTCGGGTGGGTGGAAAGATCATTCAGATTATGCCAACTCTCTGGCATAAGGGATTTCTCGGGTGGGTGGAAGGATTGTTCACATTATGCCAACTCTCTGGCATAAGAGATTGCTCGGGTGGGTAGAAGGATCGTTAACATTATGCCAACTCTGTGTAATAAGGGATTGCTAGGGTGGTTAGAAGGATCGTTCACATTATGCCAACTCTCTGGCATAAGGGATTGCACAGGGTGGTAGAAGGATCAATCCCATTATGCCAACTCTCTCGTATAAGGGATTGCTCGGTTGGGTAGAAGGATTGTTCACATTATAGCAACTCGCTGGCACAAGAGATTGCTCGGGTGGGTGGAAAGATCGTTCACATTATGCCAATTCCCTGGCATAAGAGATTGCTCGGGTGGTAGAAGGATCAATCCCATTATGCCAACTCTCTCGTATAAGGGATTGCTCGGTTGGGTAGAAGGATTGTTCACATTATAGCAACTCGCTGGCACAAGAGATTGCTCGGGTGGGTGGAAAGATCATTCACATTATGCCAACTCTCTGGCATATGGATTGCTCGGGTGGGTGGAAGGACTGTTCACATTATGCCAACTCTCTGGCATAAGAGATTGCTCGGGTGGGTAGAAGGATCATTCACATTATGCCAACTCTCTGGCATAAGGGATTGCTCGGGTGGGTGGAAGGATTGTTCACATTTTGCCAACTCTCTGGCATAAGAGATTGCTCGGGTGGGTGGAAAGATCGTTCACATTATGCCAACTCTCTGGCATAAGGGATTGCTCGGGTGGGTGGAAGGATTGTTCACATTATGCCAATTCTGTGGCATAAGGGATTGCTTTGGTGGTTAGAAGGATTGTTCACATTATGGCAACTCTCTGCATAAGGGATTACTCGGGTGCGTGGAAAGGTTGTTCACATTATGCCAACTCTCTGGCATAAATGATTGCTCGGGTGAGTGGAAGGAGGATCGTTCACATTATGGCAACTCTCTGGCATAAGGGATTGCTTGGGTGGGTAGACGGATCGTTCACATTATGCCAACTCTCTGGCATAAGGGATTGCTCAGATTGGTAGAAGGTCCAATCCCATTATGCCAACTCTCTCGCATAAGGGATTGCTCGGGTGGGTAGAAGGATTGTTCACATTATGGCAACTCTCTGGCATAAGGGATTGCTCGGTTGGGTGGAAAGATTGTTCACATTATGCCAACTCTCTGGCATAAAGGATTGCTCAGATTGGTAGAAGGTCCAATCCCATTATGCCAACTCTCTCGCATAAGGCATTGCTCGGGTGGGTAGAAGGATTGTTCACATTATGGCTACTCTGTGGCATAAGGGATTGCTCGGATGGGTGGAAAGATTGTTCACATTATGCCAACTACTCTCTGGCATAAGGGATTGCTCAGGTGGTTGGAAGGATTGTTCACATTATGCGAACTCTCTGGCATAAGGGATTTCTCGGGTGGGTGGAAAGATCGTTCACATTATGCCAACTCCCTGGCATACGGGATTGGTTGGGTGGGTAGAAGGATCGTTAACATTATGCGAACTCTCTGGCATAAGGGATTGCTCGGTTGGGTGGAAAGATTGTTCACATTATGCCAACTCTCTGGCATAAAGGATTGCTCAGATTGGTAGAAGGTCCAATCCCATTATGCCAACTCTCTCGCATAAGGCATTGCTCGGGTGGGTAGAAGGATTGTTCACATTATGGCTACTCTGTGGCATAAGGGATTGCTCGGATGGGTGGAAAGATTGTTCACATTATGCCAACTACTCTCTGGCATAAGGGATTGCTCAGGTGGTTGGAAGGATTGTTCACATTATGCCAACTCTCTGGCATAAGGGATTTCTCGGTTGGGTGGAAAGATTGTTCACATTATGCCAACTCTCTGGCATAAAGGATTGCTCAGATTGGTAGAAGGTCCAATCCCATTATGCCAACTCTCTCGCATAAGGCATTGCTCGGGTGGGTAGAAGGATTGTTCACATTATGGCTACTCTGTGGCATAAGGGATTGCTCAGATGGGTGGAAAGATTGTTCACATTATGCCAACTACTCTCTGGCATAAGGGATTGCTCAGGTGGTTGGAAGGATTGTTCACATTATGCCAACTCTCTGGCATAAGAGATTGCTCGGGTGGGTGGAAAGATCGTTCACATTATGCCAACTCTCTGGCATAAGGGATTGCTCGGGTGGGTGGAAGGATTGTTCACATTATGCCAATTCTGTGGCATAAGGGATTGCTTTGGTGGTTAGAAGGATTGTTCACATTATGGCAACTCTCTGCATAAGGGATTACTCGGGTGCGTGGAAAGGTTGTTCACATTATGCCAACTCTCTGGCATAAATGATTGCTCGGGTGAGTGGAAGGAGGATCGTTCACATTATGGCAACTCTCTGGCATAAGGGATTGCTTGGGTGGGTAGACGGATCGTTCACATTATGCCAACTCTCTGGCATAAGGGATTGCTCAGATTGGTAGAAGGTCCAATCCCATTATGCCAACTCTCTCGCATAAGGGATTGCTCGGGTTCGTAGAAGGATTGTTCACATTATGGCAAGTCTCTGGCATAAGGGATTGCTCGGTTGGGTGGAAAGATTGTTCACATTATGCCAACTCTCTGGCATAAAGGATTGCTCAGATTGGTAGAAGGTCCAATCCCATTATGCCAACTCTCTCGCATAAGGCATTGCTCGGGTGGGTAGAAGGATTGTTCACATTATGGCAACTCTCAGGCATAAGGGATTGCTTGGGTGGGTGGAAAGATTGTGCACATTATTCCAATTCCCTGGCATAAGAGATTGCTCGGGTGGGTAGAAGGATCATTCACATTATGCCAACTCTCTGGCATAAGGGATTGCACGGGGTGGTAGAAGGATCAATCCCATTATGCCAACTCTCTCGTATAAGGGATTGCTCGGTTGGGTAGAAGGATTGTTCACATTATAGCAACTCGCTGGCACAAGAGATTGCTCGGGTGGGTGGAAAGATCGTTCACATTATGCCAATTCCCTGGCATAAGAGATTGCTCGGATGGGTTGAAGGACTGTTCACATTATGCCAACTCTCTGGCATAAGAGATTGCTCGGGTGGTAGAAGGATCAATCCCATTATGCCAACTCTCTCGTATAAGGGATTGCTCGGTTGGGTAGAAGGATTGTTCACATTATATCAACTCGCTGGCACAAGAGATTGCTCGGGTGGGTGGAAAGATCATTCACATTATGCCAACTCTCTGGCATATGGATTGCTCGGGTGGGTGGAAGGACTGTTCACATTATGCCAACTCTCTGGCATAAGAGATTGCTCGGATGGTAGAAGGATCAATCCCATTATGCCAACTCTCTCGTATAAGGGATTGCTCGTTTGGGTAGAAGGATTGTTCACATTATAGCAACTCGCTGGCACAAAAGATTGCTCAGGTGGGTGGAAAGATCATTCACATTATGCCAACTCTCTGGCATAAGGGATTGCTCGGGTGGGTGGAAGGACTCTTCACATTATGCCAACTCTCTGGCATAAGAGATTGCTCGGGTGAGTAGAAGGATCATTCACATTATGCCAACTCTCTGGCATAAGGGATTGCTCGGGTGGGTGAAAGGATTGTTCACATTATGCCAACTCTCTGGCATAAGAGATTGCTCGGGTGGGTGGAAAGATCGTTCACATTATGGCAACTCTCTGGCATAAGGGATTGCTCGGGTGGGTGGAAGGATTGTTCACATTATGCCAATTCTGTGGCATAAGGGATTGCTCAGTGGTTAGAAGGATTGTTCACATTATGGCAACTCTCTGGCATAAGGGATTGCTCGGGTGCGTGGAAAGGTTGTTCACATTATGCCAACTCTCCGGCATTAATGATTGCTCGGACGGGTGGAAGGATTGTTCACATTATGCCAACTCTGTGGTATAAGGGATTGCTTGGGTGGTTAGAAGGATCATTCACATTATGCCAACTCTCTGACGTAAGGGAATGCTTGAGTGGGTCGAAGGAGGATCATTCACATTATGCCAACTCTCTGGCATAAGGGATTGCTCAGGTGGGTAGAAGGATCAATCCCATTATGCCAACTTTCTCGTATAAGGGATTGCACGGGTGGGTAGAAGGTTTGTTCACATTATGGCAACTGTCTGGCATACAGGATTGCTTGGGTGGGTAGAAGGAAGATTGTTCACATTATGACAACTCTCTGGCAAAAGGGAGTGCTCTGGTGTATTTATTTATTTTTATTTTTAACATTTATAAGATATAAATATAAGCCAGAGAGTTGCCATAAGGGATTGCTCGGGTGGGTAGAAGGATTTTTCACATTATGCCAACTCTCTGGCATAAGGGATTGCTCGGGTGGGTGGAAGGATTGTTCAGATTATGCCAACTCTCTGGAATAAGAGATTGCTTGGGTGGGTCGAAAGATCGGTCACATTATGCCAACTCTCTGGCATAAGGGATTGCTTGGGTGGGTGGAAGGATTGTTCACATTATGCCAACTCTCTGGAATAAGAGATTGCTTGGGTGGGTGGAAGGATTGTTCACATTATGCCAACTCTATGGCATAAGGGATTGCTCAGTGGTTAGAAGGATTGTTCACATTATGGCAACTCTGTGGCATAAGGGATTGCTCGGGTCGGTGGAAAGATCATTCACATTATGCCAACTCTCAAGCATAAGGGATTGCTCGGGTGGGTGGAAGGATTGTTCACATTATGGCAACTCTCTGGCATAAGGGATTGCTCCGTGGGTGGAAAGATCGTGCACATTATACCAACTCTCTGGCATAAGGGATTGCTTGGGTGGGTGGAAGGATTGTTCACATTATGCCAACACTATGGCATAAGGGATTGCTCAGTGGTTAGAAGGATTGTTCACATTATGGCAACTCTGTGGCATAAGGGATTGCTCGGGTGGTTAAAAGGATCGTTCACATTATGCCATCTCTCTGGCAAAAAGAGATTTCTTGGCTGGGTAGAAGGATCATTAACATTCTGCCAACTCTGTGGCATAAGGGATTACTCGGGTGGGTAGAAGGATCAATCCCTTTATGCCAACTCTCTTGTAAAAGGGATTGCTCTGGTGGGTAGAAGGATTGTTCACATTATGCCAACTCTATGGCATAAGGGATTGCTCAGTGGTTAGAAGGATTGTTCACATTATGGCAACTCTCTGGCATAAGGGATTGCTCGGGTGCGTGGAAAGTTTGTTCACATTATGCCAACTCTCTGGCATAAATGATTGCTCGGGTGGGTGGAAGGATTGTTCACATTATGCCAACTCTGTGGCATAAGGGATTGCTCGGGTGGGTAGAAGGATCAATCCCGTTATGCCAACTCTCTGGCATGAGGGATTGCTCAGGTAGTTAGAAGGATCATTCACATCACGCCAACTCCCTGGCATATGGGATTGCTCGTGTGGGTAGAAGGATCAATCCCATTATGCCAACTCTCTTGCATAAGGGATTGCTTGGGTTGGTAGAAGGATTGTTCACATTATGGCAACTCTCTGGCATAAAGGATTGCTCCGTGGGTGGAAAGATTGTGCACATTATGCCAACTCTCTGGCATAAGGGATTGCTCGGCTGGGTGGAAGGATTGTTCAATTTATGCCAACTCTCTGCAATAAGAGATTGCTCTGGTGGGTAGAAGAATCATTAACATTATCCCAACTCTGTGGCATAAGGGATTGCTCGGGTGGTTAAAAGGATTGTTCACATTATGCCATCTCTCTGGCAAAAGAGATTGCTTGGCTGGGTAGAAGGATCATTAACATTCTGCCAACTCTGTGGCATAAGGGATTACTCGGGTGGGTAGAAGGATCAATCCCTTTATGCCAACTCTCTTGTAAAAGGGATTGCTCTGGTGGGTAGAAAGATTGTTCACATTATGGCAACTCTCTGGCATAAGGGATTGCTCGGGTGGGTGGAAAGATCGTTCACATTATGCCAACTCCCTGGCATAAGGGATTGCTTGGGTGGGTAGAAGGATCATTCACATTACGCCAACTCTCTGGGATAAGGGATCG
Source organism: Ambystoma mexicanum (assembly GCF_040938575.1). Lineage (NCBI taxonomy): Eukaryota > Metazoa > Chordata > Amphibia > Caudata > Ambystomatidae > Ambystoma > Ambystoma mexicanum. The sequence continues at coordinate 667,018,745 of NC_090940.1, read as the reverse complement.
CTCAGGTGGGTAGAAGGATCATTCACATCACGCCAACTCCCTGGCATATGGGATTGCTCGTGTGGGTAGAAGGATCAATCCCATTATGCCAACTCTCTCGCATAAGGGATTGCTCGGGATGGGTAGAAGGATTGTTCACATTATGACAACTCTCTGGCATAAGGGAGTGCTCGGGTGTATTTTTTTTTTTTTTTACATTTATAAGACATAAATATAAGCCAGAGAGTTGCCATAGAGGATTGCTCGGGTGGGTAGAAGGATCATTAACATTCTGCCAACTCTGTGGCATAAGGGATTACTCGGGTGGGTAGAAGGATCAATCCCTTTATGCCAACTCTCTTGTAAAAGGGATTGCTCTGGTGGGTAGAAGGATTGTTCACATTATCCCAACTCTTTGGCATAAGGGATTGCTCGGGTGGGTGGAAGGATTGTTCACATTATGCCAACTCTCTGGCATAAGAGATTGCTCGGGTGGGTGCAAAGATCGGTCACATTATGCCAACTCTCTGGCATAAGGGATTGATCGGGGGGTGGAAGGATTGTTCACATTATGCCAACTCTCTGGCATAAGGGATTGCTCGGGTGGCTGGAAAGATCGTTCACATTATGCCAACTCCCTGGCATACGGGATTGCTTGGGTGGGTAGATGGATCATTCACATTACGCCAACTCTCTGGCATAAGGGATTGCTCAGGCGGGTAGAAGGATCATTCACATTACGCCAACTCCTTGGCATATGGGATTGGTTAGGTGGGTAGAAGGATCAATCCCATTATGCCAACTCTCTTGCATAAGGCATTGCTCGGGTGGGTAGAAGGATTGTTCACATTATGGCTACTCTCTGGCATAAGGGATTGCTTAGATGGGTGGAAAGATCATTCACATTATGCCAACTCTCTGGCAAAAGGGATTTCTCGGGTGGGTGGAAGGAATGTTCACATTATGCCAACTCTCTGGCATAAGAGATTGCTCGGGTGGGTAGAAGGATCGTTAACATTATGCCAACTCTGTGTCATAAGGGATTGCTAGGGTGGTTAGAAGGATCGTTCACATTATGCCAACTCTCTCGTATGAGGGATTGCTCGGTTGGGTAGAAGGATTGTTCACATTATGGCAACTCTCTGGCATAAGGGATTGCTCGGGTGGGTGGAAAGATTGTTCACATTATGCCAATTCCCTGGCATAAGAGATTGCTCGGCTGGGTAGAAGGACCATTCACATTATGCCAACTCTCTGGCATAAGGGATTGCTCGGGTGAGTGAAAGGATTGTTCACATTATGCCAACTCTCTGGCATAAGAGATTGCTCGGGTGGGTAGAACGATCATTCACATTATGCCAACTCTCTGGCATAAGGGATTGCCCGGGTAGGTGGAAGGATTGTTCACATTATGCCAACTCTCTGGTATAAGGGATTGCTCAGATTGGTAAAAGGTCCAATCCCATTATGCCAACTCTCTCGCATAAGGGATTGCTCGGGTGGGTAGAAGGATTGTTCACATTATGGCAACTCTCTGGCATAAGGCTTTGCTCGGTTGGGTGGAAAGATTGTTCACATTATGCCAACTACTCTCTGGCATAAGGGATTGCTCAGGTGGTCGGAAGGATTGTTCACATTATGCCAACTCTCTGGCATGAGGGATTGCTTGGGTGGGTGGAAAGATCATTCACATTATGCCAACACACTGGCATACGGGATTATTTGGGTGGGTAGAAGGATCAATCACATTACGCCAACTCTCTGGCATAAGGGTTTGCTCAGGTGGGTAGAAGGATCATTCACATTACGCCAACTCCCTGGCATATGGGATTGCTTAGGTGGGTAGAAGGATCAATCGAATTATGCCAACTCTCTCGCATAAGGGATTGCTCGGGTGGGTAGAAGGATTGTTCACATTATGGCAACTCGCTGGCATAAGGGATTGCTCGGGTGGGTGGAAAGATCATTCACATTATGCCAACTCTCTGGCATAAGGGATTTCTCGGGTGGGTGGAATGATTGTTCACATTATGCCAACTCTCTGGCATAAGAGATTGCTCGGGTGGGTAGAAGGAACATGAACATTATGCCAACTCTGTGTCATAAGGGATTGCTAGGGTGGTTAGAAGAATCGTTCACATTATGCCAACTCTCTGGCATAAGGGATTGCACGGGTGGGTAGAAGGATCAATCCCATTATGCCAACTCTCTTGTATAAGGGATTGCTTGGGTGGGTGGAAAGATCGGTCACATTATGCCAACTCTCTGGCATATGGGATTGCTCGGGTGGGTGGAAGGATTGTTCACATCATGCCAACTATCTGGAATAAGAGATTGCTTGGGTGGGTGGAAAGATCGGTCACATTATGCCAACTCTCTGGCATAAGGGATCGCTCGGGTGGGTGGAAGGATTGTTCACATTATGCCAACTCTGTGGGATAAGGGATTGCTCAGTGGTTAGAAGGATTGTTCAGATTATGGCAACTCTGTGGTATAAGGGATTGCTCGGGTGGGTGGAAAGATCATTCACATTATGCCAACTCTCATGTATAAGGGATTGCTCGGGTGGGTGGAAGGATTGTTCACATTATGCCAACTCTCTGGCATAAGAGATTGCTCGAGTGGGTAGAAGGATCGTTAACATTATGCCAACTCTGTGGCATAAGGGATTGCTCGGGTGGGTAGAAGGATCAATCCCATTATGCCAACTCTCTGGCATAAGGGATTGCTCAGGTGGGTAGAAGGATCATTCAGATCACGCCAACTCCCTGGCATATGGGATTGCTCGTGTGGGTAGAAGGATCAATCCCATTATGCCAACTCTCTCGCATAAGGGATTGCTCGGGTGGGTAGAAGGATTGTTCACATTATGGCAACTCTCTGGCATAAGGGATTGCTCGGGTGGTGGAAGGATTGTTCACATTATGCTAACTCTCTGGCATAAGGGATTGCTCTGGTGGGTGGAAAGATCGTTCACATTATGCCAACTCCCTGGCATACGGGATTGCTTGGGTGGGAAGAAGGATCATCCACATTACGCCAACTCTCTGGCATAAGGGATTGCTCAGCTGGGTGGAAGGATTTGTTCAATTTATGCCAACTCTCTGCAATAAGAGATTGCTCTGGTGGGTAGAAGAATCATTAACATTATGCCAACTCTGTGGCATAAGGGATTGCTCGGGTGGTTAGAACTATCGTTCACATTATGCCATCTCTCTGGCAAAAGAGATTGCTTGGCTTGGAAGAAGGATCATTAACATTCTGCCAACTCTGTGGCATAAGGGATTACTTGGGTGGGTAGAAGGATCAATCAAATTATGCCAACTCTCTTGTAAAAGGGATTGCTCTGGTGGGTAGAAGGATTGTTCACATTGTGGCAGTTCTCTGGCATAAGGGATTGCTCGGGTGGGTGGAAAGATCGTTCACATTATGCCAACTCCCTGGCATAAGGGATTGCTTGGGTGGGTAGAAGGATCATTCACATTACGCCATCTCTCTGGGATAAGGGATTGCTCAGGTAGGTAGAAGGATCATTTACATCACGCCAACTCCCTGGCATATGGGATTGCTCGTGTGGGTAGAAGGATCAATCCCATTATGCCAACTCTCTCGCATAAGGGATTGCTCTGGATGGGTAGAAGGATTGTTCACATTATGGCAACTCTCTGGCATAAGGGATTGCTCGGGGTGGGCCGAGAGATTGTTCACATTATGCCAACTCTCTGGCATAAGGTATTGCTCGGGTGGGTGGAAGGATTGTTCAATTTATGCCAACTCTCTGCAATAAGAGATTGCTCTGCTAGGTAGAAGAATCATTAACATTATGCCAACTCTGTGGCATAAGGGATTGCTCAGGTGGTTAGAAGGATCATTCACATTATGCCACCTCTCTGGCATAAGGGATTGCTCGGGTGGGTGGAAGGATTGTTCACATTATGCCAACTCTCTGACATAAGAGATTGCTCGGGTCGGTAGAAGGATCGTTAACATTATGCCAAATCTGTCTGATAGGGGATTGCTCGGGTGGGTAGAAGGATCAATCCCATTATGCCAACTCTCTCGTGTAAGGGATTGCTCGGTTGGGTAGAAGGATTGTTCACATTATGGCAACTCTCTGGCATAAGGGATTGCTCGGGTGGGTGGAAAGATCGTTCACATTATGCCAACTCCCTGGCATAAGGGATTGCTTGGGTGGGTAGAAGGATCGTTCACATTACGCCAACTCCATGGCATAACGGATTGCTCAGGTGGGTAGAAGGATCATTCACATTATGCCAACTCCCTGGCATAAGGTATTGCTCTAGTGGGCAAAAGGATTGTTCACATTATGCCAACTCCTTGGCATACAGGGTTGCTTGGGTGGGTAAGAGGAGGATCGTTCACATTATGGCAACTCTCTGGCATAATGGATTGCTCGGGTGGGTAGACGGATCGTTCACATTATGCCAACACTCTTGCATAAGGGATTGCTCAGATTGGTAGAACGTCCAATCCCATTATGCCAACTCTCTCGCATAAGGGATTGCTCGGGTGGGTAGAAGGATTGTTCACATTATGGCAACTCTCTGGCATAAGGGATTGCTCTGTTGGGTGGAAAGATTGTTCACATTATGCCAACTACTCTCTGGCATAAGGGATTGCTCAGGTGGTTGGAAGGATTGTTCACATTGTGCCAACTCTCTGGCATAAGAGATTGCTCGGGTGGGTGGAAAGATCGTTCACATTATGCCAACTCCCTGGCATACGGGATTGCTTGGGTGGGAAGAAGGATCATTCACATTACGCCAACTCTCTGGCATAAGGGATTGCTCAGATGGGTAGAAGGATCATACACATTACGCCAACTCCCTGGCATATGGGATTGCTTAGGTGGGTAGAAGGATCAATCCCATTATGCCAACTCTCTCGCATAAGGGATTGCTCGGGTGGGTAGAAGGATTGTTCACATTATGGCAACTCTCTGGCATAAGGGATTGCTCGGTGGGTGGAAAAACCATTCACATTATGCCAACTCTCTGGCATAAGGGATTTCTCGGGTGGGTGGAAGGATTGTTCACATTATGCCAACTCTCTGGCATAAGAGATTGCTCGGGTGGGTGGAAAGATCGTTCACATTATGCCAAAGCCCTGGCATAAGGGATTGCTTGGGTGGGTAGAAGGATCATTCACATTACGCCAGCTCTCTGGCATAAAGGATTGCTCAGGTGGGTAGAAGGATCATTCACATCACGCCAACTCCCTGGCATATGGGATTGCTCGTGTGGGTAGAAGGATCAATCCCATTATGCCAACTCTCTCACATAAGGGATTGCTCGGGTGGGTAGAAGGATTGTTCACCTAATGCCAAACCGCTGGCATAAGGAATTGTTCGGGTGGGTAGAAGGATCAATCCCATTATGCCTACTCTTTGTATAAGGGATTGCTCGCATGGGTAGAAGGATTGTTCACATTATGGCAACTGTCTGGCATAAGGGATTGCTCTGTTGGGTGGAAAGATTGTTCACATTATGCCAACTGCTCTCTGGCATAAGGGATTGCTCAGGTGGTTGGAAGGATTGTTCACATTATGCTAACTCTCTGGCATAAGGGATTGCTCCGGTGGGTGGAAAGATTGTTCACATTATGCCAACTCCCTGGCATACGGGATTGCTTGGGTGGGAAGAAGGATCATCCACATTACGCCAACTCTCTGGCATAAGGGATTGCTCAGCTGGGTGGAAGGATTTGTTCAATTTATGCCAACTCTCTGCAATAAGAGATTGCTCTGGTGGGTAGAAGAATCATTAACATTATGCCAACTCTGTGGCATAAGGGATTGCTCGGGTGGATAGAAGGATCGTTCACATTATGCCATCTCTCTGGCAAAAGAGATTGCTTGGCTTGGTAGAAGGATCATTAACATTCTGCCAACTCTGTGGCATAAGGGATTACTCGGGTGGGTAGAAGGATCAATCCCATTATGCCAACTCTCTTGTAAAAGGGATTGCTCTGGTGGGTAGAAGGATTGTTCACATTATGGCAACTCTCTGGCATAAGGGATTGCTCGGGTGGGTGGAAAGATCGTTCACATTATGCCAACTCCCTGGCATAAGGGATTGCTTGGGTGGGTAGAAGGATCATTCACATTACGCCAACTCTCTGGGATAAGGGATTGCTCAGGTGGGTAGAAGGATCATTCACATCACGCCAAATCCCTGGCATATGGTATTGCTCGTGTGGGTAGAAGGATCAATCCCATTATGCCAACTCTCTCGCATAAGGGATTGCTCGGGATGGGTAGAAGGATTGTTCACATTATGGCAACTCTCTGGCATAAGGGATTGCTCGGGGTGGGCCGAGAGATCGTTCACATTATGCCAACTCTCTGGCATAAGGTATTGCTCGGGTGGGTGGAAGGATTGTTCAATTTATGCCAACTCTCTGCAATAAGAGATTGCTCTGGTAGGTAGAAGAATCATTAACATTATGCCAACTCTGTGGCATAAGTGATTGCTCGGGTGGTTAGAAGGATCATTCACATTATGCCACCTCTCTGGCATAAGGGATTGCTCGGGTGGGTGGAAGGATTGTTCACATTATGCCAACTCTCTGACATAAGAGATTGCTCGGGTCGGTAGAAGGATCGTTAACATTATGCCAAATCTGTGTCATAGGGGATTGCTCGGGTGGGTAGAAGGATCAATCCCATTATGCCAACTCTCTCATGTAAGGGATTGCTCGGTTGGGTAGAAGGATTGTTCACATTATGGCAACTCTCTGGCATAAGGGATTGCTCGGGTGGGTGGAAAGATCGTTCACATTATGCCAACTCCCTGGCATAAGGGATTGCTTGGGTGGGTAGAAGGATCGTTCACATTACGCCAACTCCATGGCAAAACGGATTGCTCAGGTGGGTAGAAGGATCATTCACATTATGCCAACTCCCTGGCATAAGGGATTGCTCTAGTGGGCAAAAGGATTGTTCACATTATGCCAACTCCTTGGCATACAGGGTTGCTTGGGTGGGTAAGAGGAGGATCGTTCACATTATGGCAACTCTCTGGCATAATGGATTGCTCGGGTGGGTAGACGGATCGTTCATATTATGCCAACTCTCTGGCATAAGGGATTGCTCAGATTGGTAGAACGTCCAATCACATTATGCCAACTCTCTCGCATAAGGGATTGCTCGGGTGGGTAGAAGGATTGTTCACATTATGGCAACTCTCTGGCATAAGGGATTGCTCTGTTGTGTGGAAAGATTGTTCACATTATGCCAACTACTCTCTGGCATAAGGGATGGCTCAGGTGGTTGGAAGGATTGTTCACATTATGCCAACTCTCTGGCATAAGGGATTGCTCGGGTGGGTGGAAAGATCGTTCACATTATGCCAACTCCCTGGCATACGGGATTGCTTGGGTGGGAAGAAGGATCATTCACATTACGCCAACTCTCTGGCATAAGGGATTGCTCAGGTGGGTAGAAGGATCATTCACATTACGCCAACTCCCTGGCATATGGGATTGCTTAGGTGGGTAGAAGGATCAATCCCATTATGCCAACTCTCTCGCATAAGGTATTGCTCGGGTGGGTAGAAGGATTGTTCACATTATGGCAACTCTCTGGCATAAGGGATTGCTCGGTGGGTGGAAAAACCATTCACATTATGCCAACTCTCTGGCATAAGGGATTTCTCGGGTGGGTGGAAGGATTGTTCACATTATGCCAACTCTCTGGCATAAGAGATTGCTCGGGTGGGTGGAAAGATCGTTCACATTATGCCAACTCCCTGGCATAAGGGATTGCTCAGGTGGGTAGAAGGATCATTCACATTACGCCAACTCCCTGGCATACGGGATTGCTTGGGAGGGAAGAAGGATCATCCACATTACGCCAACTCTCTGGCATAAGGGATTGCTCAGCTGGGTGGAAGGATTTGTTCAATTTATGCCAATTCTCTGCAATAAGAGATTGCTCGGGTTAGTAGAAGAATCATTAACATTATGCCAACTCTGTGGCATAAGGGATTGCTCGGGTGGTTAGAAGGATCGTTCACATTATGCCATCTCTCTGGCAAAAGAGATTGCTTGGCTTGGTAGAAGGATCATTAACATTCTGCCAACTCTGTGGCATAAGGGATTACTCGGGTGGGTAGAAGGATCAATCCCATTATGCCAACTCTCTTGTAAAAGGGATTGCTCTGGTGGGTAGAAGGATTGTTCACATTATGGCAACTCTCTGGCATAAGGGATTGCTCAGGTGGGTAGAAGGATCAATCCATTATGCCAACTCTCTTGCATAAGGGATTGCTCGGGTGGGTAGAAGGATTGTTCACCTAATGCCAACTCTCTGGCATAAGGGATTGTTCGGGTGGGTAGAAGGATCAATCCCATTATGCCAACTCTCTCGTATAAGGGATTGCTCACGTGGGTAGAAGGATTGTTCACATTATGCCAACTCTCTGGCATAAGGGATTGCTCAGATTGGAAGAACGTCCAATCCCATTATGCCAACTCTCTCGCATAAGGGATTGCTTAGGTGGGTAGAAGGATCAATCCCATTATGCCAACTCTCTCGCATAAGGGATTGCTCGGGTGGGTAGAAGGATTGTTCACATTATGGCAACTCTCTGGCATAAGGGATTGCTCGGTGGGTGGAAAAACCATTCACATTATGCCAACTCTCTGGCATAAGGGATTTCTCGGGTGGGTGGAAGGATTGTTCACATTATGCCAACTCTCTGGCATAAGAGATTGCTCGGGTGGGTGGAAAGATCGTTCACATTATGCCAACTCCCTGGCATAAGGGATTGCTTGGGTGGGTAGAAGGATCATTCACATTACGCCAACTCTCTGGCATAAAGGATTGCTCAGGTGGGTAGAAGGATCATTCACATCACGCCAACTCCCTGGCATATGGGATTGCACGTGTGGGTAGAAGGATCAATCCCATTATGCCAACTATCTCACATAAGGGATTGCTCGGGTGGGTAGAAGGATTGTTCACCTAATGCCAACTCTCTGGCATAAGGAATTGTTCGGGTGGGTAGAAGGATCAATCCCATTATGCCAACTCTCTCGTATAAGGGATTGCTCGCATGGGTAGAAGGATTGTTCACATTATGGCAACTGTCTGGCATAAGGGATTGCTCTGTTGGGTGGAAAGATTGTTCACATTATGCCAACTGCTCTCTGGCATAAGGGATTGCTCAGGTGGTTGGAAGGATTGTTCACATTATGCTAACTCTCTGGCATAAGGGATTGCTCCGGTGGGTGGAAAGATCGTTCACATTATGCCAACTCCCTGGCATACGGGATTGCTCAGCTGGGTAGAAGGATCATTCACATTACGCCAACTCCCTGGCATATGGGATTGCTTAGGTGGGTGGAAGGATCAATCCCATGATGCCAACTCTCTCGCATAAGGGATTGCTCAGGTGGGTAGAAGGATTGTTCACATTATGGCAACTCTCTGGCATAAGGGATTGCTCGGTGGGTGGAAAAACCATTCACATTATGGCAACTCTCTGGCATAAGGGATTGCTTGGGTGGGTAGAAGGATCATTCACATTACGCCAACTCTCTGGCATAAGGGATTGCTCAGGTGGGTAGAAGGATCATTCACATCACACCAACTCCCTGGCATATGGGATTGCTCGTGTGGGTAGAAGGATCAATCCATTATGCCAACTCTCTTGCATAAGGGATTGCTCGGGTGGGTGGAAAGATCGTTCACATTATGCCAACTCTCTGGCATAAGGGATTGCTTGGGTGGGTAGAAGGATCATTCACATTACGCCAACTCTCTGGCATAAGGGATTGCTCAGGTGGGTAGAAGGATCATTCACATCACACCAACTCCCTGGCATATGGGATTGCTCGTGTGGGTAGAAGGATCAATCCATTATGCCAACTCTCTTGCATAAGGGATTGCTCGGGTGGGTAGAAGGATTGTTCACCTAATGCCAACTCTCTGGCATAAGGGATTGTTCGGGTGGGTAGAAGGATCAATCCCATTATGCCAACTCTCTCGTATAAGGGATTGCTCACGTGGGTAGAAGGATTGTTGACATTATAGCAACTGTCTGGCATACGGGATTGCTTGGGTGGGTAGAAGGAAGATTATTGTTCACATTATAACAACTCTCTGGCATAAGGGAGTGCTCGGGTGTATTTTTTTTTTTTCACATTTATAAGACATAAATATAAGCCAGAGAGTTGCCATAGAGGATTGCTCGGGTGGGTAGAAGGATTGTTCACATTATGCCAACTCTTTGGCATAAGGGATTGCTTGGGTGGGTGGAAGGATTGTTCACATTATGCCAACTCTCTGGCATAAGAGATTGCTCGGGTGGGTGCAAAGATCGGTCACATTATGCCAACTCTCTGGCATAAGGGATTGCTCGGGTGGGTGGAAGGATTGTTCACATTATGCCAACTCCCTGGCATAAATGATTGCTCGGGTGGGTGGAAGGATTGTTCACATTATGCCAACTCTGTGGTATAAGGGATTGCTTGGGTGGTTAGAAGGATCATTCACATTACGCCAACTCCCTGGCATATGGGATTGCTTAGGTGGGTAGAAGGATCAATCCCATTATGCCAACTCTCTCGCATAAGGGATTGCTCAGGTGAGTAGAAGGATTGTTCACATTATGGCAACTCTCTGGCATAAGGGATTGCTCGGTGGGTGGAAAAACCATTCACATTATGCCAACTCTCTGGCATAAGGGATTTCTCGGGTGGGTGGAAGGATTGTTCACATTATGCCAACTCTCTGGCATAAGAGATTGCTCGGGTGGGTGGAAAGATCATTCACATTATGCCAACTCCCTGGCATAAGGGATTGCTTGGGTGGGTAGAGGGATCATTCACATTACGCCAACTCTCTGGCATAAGGGATTGCTCAGGTGGGTAGAAGGATCATTCACATCACCCCAACTCCCTGGCATATGGGATTGCTCGTGTGGGTAGAAGGATCAATCCCATTATGCCAACTCTCTTACATAAGGGATTGCTCGGGTGGGTAGAAGGATTGTTCACCTAATGCCAACTCTCTGGCATAAGGGATTGTTCGGGTGGGTAGAAGGATCAATCCCATTATGCCAACTCTCTCGTATAAGGGATTGCTCACGTGGGTAGACGGATTGTTCACATTATGGCAACTGTCTGGCATACGGGATTGCTTGGGTGGGTAGAAGGAAGATTGTTCACATTATAACAACTTTCTGGCATAAGGGAGTGCTCGGGTGTATTTTTTTTTTTAAACATTTATAAGACATAAATATAAGCCAGAGAGTTGACATAGAGGATTGCTCGGGTGGGTAGAAGGATTGTTCACATTATGCCAACTCTTTGGCATAAGGGATTGCTCGAGTGGGTGGAAGGATTGTTCATTTTATGCCAACTCTCTGGCATAAGAGATTGCTCGGGTGGGTGCAAAGATCGGTCACATTATGCCAACTCTCTGGCATAAGGGATTGCTCGGGTGGGTGGAAGGATTGTTCACATTATGCCAACTCTCTGGCATAAGGGATTGCTCGGGTGGCTGGAAAGATCGTTCACATTATGCCAACTCCCTGGCATACGGGATTGCTTGGGTCGGTAGAAGGATCATTCATATTACGCCAATTCTCTGGCATATGGGATTGGTTAGGTGGGTAGAAGGATCAATCTCATTATGCCAACTCTCTCGCATAAGGCATTGCTCGGATGGGTAGAAGGATTGTTCACATTATGGCTACTCTCTGGCATAAGGGATTGCTTAGATGGGTGGAAAGATCATTCACATTATGCCAACTCTCTGGCAAAAGGGATTTCTCGGGTGGGTGGAAGGAATGTTCACATTATGCCAACTCTCTGACATAAGAGATTGCTCGGGTGGGTAGAAGGATCGTTAACATTATGCCAACTCTGTGTCATAAGGGATTGCTAGGGTGGTTAGAAGGATCATTCACATTATGCCAACTGTCTGGCATAAGGGATTGCTCGGGTGGGTAGAAGGATCAATCCCATTATGCCAACTCTCTCGTATGAGGGATTGCTCGGGTGGGTAGAAGGATTGTTCACATTATGGCAACTCTCTGGCATAAGGGATTGCTCGGGTGGGTGGAAAGATTGTTCACATTATGCCAATTCCCTGGCATAAGAGATTGCTCGGGTGGGTAGAAGGACCATTCACATTATGCCAACTCTCTGGCATAAGGGATTGCTCGGGTGAGTGAAAGGATTGTTCACATTATGCCAACTCTCTGGCATAAGAGATTGCTCGGGTGGGTAGAACGATCATTCACATTATGCCAACTCTCTGGCATAAGGTATTGCTCGGGTAGGTGGAAGGATTGTTCACATTATGCCAACTCTCTGGCATAAGGGATTGCTCAGATTGGTAAAAGGTCCAATCCCATTATGCCAACCCTCTCGCATAAGGGATTGCTCGGGTGGGTAGAAGGATTGTTCACATTATGGCAACTCTCTGGCATAAGGCTTTGCTCGGTTGGGTGGAAAGATTGTTCACATTATGCCAACTACTCTCTGGCATAAGGGATTGCTCAGGTGGTTGGAAGGATTGTTCACATTATGCCAACTCTCTGGCATAAGGGATTGCTTGGGTGGGTGGAAAGATCATTCACATTATGCCAACACACTGGCATACAGGATTATTTGGGTGGGTAGAAGGATCAATCACATTACGCCAACTCTCTGGCATAAGGGTGTGCTCAGGTGGGTAGAAGGATCATTCACATTACGCCAACTCCCTGGCATATGGGATTGCTTAGGTGGGTAGAAGGATCAATTGAATTATGCCAACTCTCTCGCATAAGGGATTGCACGGGTGGGTAGAAGGATTGTTCACATTATGGCAACTCGCTGGCATAAGGGATTGCTCGGGTGGGTGGAAAGATCATTCACATTATGCCAACTCTCTGGCATAAGGGATTTCTCGGGTGGGTGGAAGGATTGTTCACATTATGCCAACTCTCTGGCATAAGAGATTGCTCGGGTTGGGTAGAAGGATCATTAACATTATGCCAACTCTGTGTCATAAGGGATTGCTAGGGTGGTTAGAAGAATCGTTTACATTATGCCAACTCTCTGGCATAAGGGATTGCACGGGTGGGTAGAAGGATCAATCCCATTATGCCAACTCTCTTGTATAAGGGATTGCTCGGTTGGGTAGAAGGATTGTTCACATTATGGCAACTCTCTGGAATAAGAGGTTGCTTGGGTGGGTGGAAAGATCGGTCACATTATGCCAACTCTCTGGCATATGGGATTGCTCGGGTGGGTGGAAGGATTGTTCACATTATGCCAACTCTCTGGAATAAGAGATTGCTTGGGTGGGTGGAAAGATCGGTCACATTATGCCAACTCTCTGGCATAAGGGATCGCTCGGGTGGGTGGAAGGATTGTTCACATTATGCCAACTCTGTGGGATAAGGGATTGCTCAGTGGTTAGAAGGATTATTCAGATTATGGCAACTCTGTGGCATAAGGGATTGCTCGGGTGGGTGGAAAGATCATTCACATTATGCCAACTCTCATGCATAAGGGATTGCTCGGGTGGGTGGAAGGATTGTTCACATTATGCCAACTCTCTGGCATAAGAGATTGCTCGAGTGGGTAGAAGGATCATTAACATTATGCCAACTCTGTGCCATAAGGGATTGCTCAAGTGGGTAGAAGGATCAATCCCATTATGCCAACTCTCTTGCATAAGGGATTGCTCAGGTGGGTAGAAGGATCATTCACATCACGCCAACTCCCTGGGATATGGGATTGCTCGTGTGGGTAGAAGGATCAATCCCATTATGCCAACTCTCTCGCATAAGGGATTGCTCGGGTGGGTAGAAGGATTGTTCACATTATGGCAACTCTCTGGCATAAGGGATTGCTTGGGTGGGTGGAAAGATCGTGCACTATATGCCAACTCTCTGGCATAAAGGATTGCTCGGGTGGGTGGAAGGATTTGTTCAATTTATGCCAACTCTCTGCAATAAGAGATTGCTCTGGTGGGTAGAAGAATCATTAACATTATGCCAACTCTGTGGCATAAGGGATTGCTCGGGTGGTTAGAAGGATCATTTACAATATGCCATCTCTCTGGCAAAAGAGATTGCTTGACTTGGTAGAAGGATCATTAACATTCTGCCAACTCTGTGGCATAAGGGATTACTCGGGTGGGTAGAAGGATCAATCCCATTATGCCAACTCTCTTGTAAAAGGGATTGCTCTGGTGGGTAGAAGGATTGTTCACATTATGGCAACTCTCTGGCATAAGGGATTGCTCAGGTGGGTAGAAGGATCATTCACATCACGCCAACTCCCTGGCATATGGGATTGCTCGTGTGGGTAGAAGGATCAATCCATTATGCCAACTCTCTTGCATAAGGGATTGCTCGGGTGGGTAGAAGGATTGTTCACCTAATGCCAACTCTCTGGCATAAGGGATTGTTCGGGTGGGTAGAAGGATCAATCCCATTATGCCAACTCTCTCGTATAAGGGATTGCTCACATGGGTAGAAGGATTGTTCACATTATGCCAACTCTCTGGCATAAGGGATTGCTCAGATTGGTAGAACGTCCAATCCCATGATGCCAACTCTCTCTCATAAGGGATTGCTTAGGTGGGTAGAAGGATCAATCCCAATATGCCAACTCTCTCGCATAAGGGATTGTTCGGGTGGGTAGAAGGATTGTTCACATTATGGCAACTCTCTGGCATAAGGGATTGCTCGGTGGGTGGAAAAACCATTCACATTATGCCAACTCTATGGCATAAGGGATTTCTCGGGTGGGTGGAAGGATTGTTCACATTATGCCAACTCTCTGGCATAAGAGATTGCTCGGGTAGGTGGAAAGATCGTTCATATTATACCAACTCCCTGGCATAAGGGATTGCTTGGGTGGGTAGAAGGATCATTTACATTACGCCAACTCTCTGGCATAAAGGATTGCTCAGGTGGGTAGAAGGATCATTCACATCACGCCAACTCCCTGGCATATGGGATTGCACGTGTGGGTCGAAGGATCAATCCCATTATGCCAACTATCTCACATAAGGGATTGCTCGGGTGGGTAGAAGGATTGTTCACCTTATGCCAACTCTCTGGCATAAGGAATTGTTCGGGTGGGTAGAAGGATCAATCCCATTATGCCAACTCTCTCGTATAAGGGATTGCTCGCATGGGTAGAAGGATTGTTCACATTATGGCAACTGTCTGGCATAAGGGATTGCTCTGTTGGGTGGAAAGATTGTTCACATTATGCCAACTGCTCTCTGGCATAAGGGATTGCTCAGGTCGTTGGAAGGATTGTTCACATTATGCTAACTCTCTGGCATAAGGGATTGCTCCGGTGGGTGGAAAGATCGTTCACATTATGCCAACTCCCTGGCATACGGGATTGCTCGGGTGGGAAGAAGGATCATCCACATTACGCCAACTCTCTGGCATAAGGGATTGCTCAGCTGGGTAGAATGATCATTCACATTACGCCAACTCCCTGGCATATGGGATTGCTTAGGTGAGTAGAAGGATCAATCCCATTATGCCAACTCTCTCGCATAAGGGATTGCTCAGGTGGGTAGAAGGATTGTTCACATTATGGCAACTCTCTGGCATAAGGGATTGCTCGGTGGGTGGAAAAACCATTCACATTATGGCAACTCTCTGGCATAAGAGATTGCTCGGGTGGGTGGAAAGATCGTTCACATTATGCCAACTCCCTGGCATAAGGGATTGCTTGGGTGGGTAGAAGGATCATTCACATTACGCCAACTCCCTGGCATAAGGGATTGCTCAGATGGGTAGAAGGATCATTCACATCACCCCAACTCCCTGGCATATGGGATTGCTTGTGTGGGTAGAAGGATCAATCCCATTATGCCAACTCTCTTACATAAGGGATTGCTCGGGTGGGTAGAAGGATTGTTCACCTAATGCCAACTCTCTGGCATAAGGGATTGTTCGGGTGGGTAGAAGGATCAATCCCATTATGCCAACTCTCTCGTATAAGGGATTGCTCACGTGGGTAGATGGATTGTTCACATTATGGCAACTGTCTGGCATACGGGATTGCTTGGGTGGGTAGAAGGAAGATTGTTCACATTATGACAACTCTCTGGCATAAGGGAAAGCTCGGGTGTATTTTTTTTTTTAAACATTTATAAGACATAAATATAAGCCAGAGTGTTGCCATAGAGGATTGCTCGGGTGGGTAGAAGGATTGTTCACATTATGCCAACTCTTTGGCATAAGGGATTGCTCGGGTGGGTGGAAGGATTGTTCATTTTATGCCAACTCTCTGGCATAAGAGATTGCTCGGGTGGGTGCAAAGATCGGTCACATTATGCCAACTCTCTGGCATAAGGGATTGCTCGGGTGGGTGGAAGGATTGTTCACATTATGCCAACTCTCTGGCATAAGGGATTGCTCGGGTGGCTGGAAAGATCGTTCACATTATGCCAACTCCCTGGCATACGGGATTGCTTGGGTGGGTAGAAGGATCATTCACATTACGCCAACTCTCTGGCATAAGAGATTGCTCAGGCGGGTAGAAGGATCATTCACATTACGCCAACTCCTTGGCATATGGGATTGGTTAGGTGGGTAGAAGGATCAATCTCATTATGCCAACTCTCTCGCATAAGGCATTGCTCGGATGGGTAGAAGGATTGTTCACATTATGGCTACTCTCTGGCATAAGGGATTGCTTAGATGGGTGGAAAGATCATTCACATTATGCCAACTCTCTGGCAAAAGGGATTTCTCGGGTGGGTGGAAGGAATGTTCACATTATGCCAACTCTCTGGCATAAGAGATTGCTCGGGTGGGTAGAAGGATCGTTAACATTATGCCAACTCTGTGTCATAAGGGATTGCTAGGGTGGTTAGAAGGATCATTCACATTATGCCAACTGTCTGGCATAAGGGATTGCTCGGGTGGGTAGAAGGATCAATCCCATTATGCCAACTCTCTCGTATGAGGGATTGCTCGGGTGGGTAGAAGGATTGTTCACATTATGGCAACTCTCTGGCATAAGGGATTGCTCGGGTGGGTGGAAAGATTGTTCACATTATGCCAATTCCCTGGCATAAGAGATTGCTCGGGTGGGTAGAAGGACCATTCACATTATGCCAACTCTCTGGCATAAGGGATTGCTCGGGTGAGTGAAAGGATTGTTCACATTATGCCAACTCTCTGGCATAAGAGATTGCTCGGGTGGGTAGAACGATCATTCACATTATGCCAACTCTCTGGCATAAGGGATTGCTCGGGTAGGTGGAAGGATTGTTCACATTATGCCATCTCTCTGGCATAAGGGATTGCTCAGATTGGTAAAAGGTCCAATCCCATTATGCCAACTCTCTCGCATAAGGGATTGCTCGGGTGGGTAGAAGGATTGTTCACATTATGGCAACTCTCTGGCATAAGGCTTTGCTCGGTTGGGTGGAAAGATTGTTCACATTATGCCAACTCTCTGGCATAAGGTATTGCTTGGGTGGGTGGAAAGATCATTCACATTATGCCAACACACTGGCATACAGGATTATTTGGGTGGGTAGAAGGATCAATCACATTACGCCAACTCTCTGGCATAAGGGTGTGCTCAGGTGGGTAGAAGGATCATTCACATTACGCCAACTCCCTGGCATATGGGATTGCTTAGGTGGGTAGAAGGATCAATTGAATTATGCCAACTCTCTCGCATAAGGGATTGCTCAGGTGGGTAGAAGGATCGTTAACATTATGCCAACTCTGTGTCATAAGGGATTGCTAGGGTGGTTAGAAGGATCGTTCACATTATGCCAACTGTCTGGCATAAGGGATTGCTCGGGTGGGTAGAAGGATCAATCCCATTATGCCAACTCTCTCGTATAAGGGATTGCTCGGTTGGGTAGAAGGATTGTTCACATTATGGCAACTCTCTGGCATAAGGGATTGCTCGGGTGGGTGGAAAGATCGTTCACATTATGACAATTCCCTGGCATAAGAGATTGCTCGGGTGGGTAGAAGGACCATTCACATTATGCCAACTCTCTGGCATAAGAGATTGCTCGGGTGGGTAGAACGATCATTCACATTATGCCAACTCCCTGGCATAAGGGATTGCTCGGGTGGGTGGAAGGATTGTTCACATTATGCCAACTCTTTGGCATAAGGGATTGGTCGGGTGGGTGGAAGGATTGTACACATTATGCCAACTCTCTGGCATAAGAGATTGCTCGGGTGTGTGCAAAGATCGGTCACATTATGCCAACTCTCTGGCATAAGAGATTGCTTGGGTGGGTAGAACGATCATTCACATTATGCCAACTCTCTGGCATAAGGGATTGCTCGGGTGGGTGGAAGGATTGTTCACATTATGCCAACTCTTTGGCATAAGGGATTGCTCGGGTGGGTGGAAGGATTGTTCACATTATGTCAACTCTCTGGAATAAGAGATTGCTTGGGTGGGTGGAAGGATTGTTCACATTATGCCAACTCGCTGGAATAAGAGATTGCTTGGGTGGGTGGAAAGATCGGTCACATTATGCCAACTCTCTGGCATAAGGGATCGCTCGGGTGGGTGGAAGGATTGTTCACATTATTCCAACTCTATGGCATAAGGGATTGCTCAGTGGTTAGAAGGATTGTTCACATTATGGCAACTCTGTGCCATAAGGGATTGCTCGGGTGGGTGGAAAGATCATTCACATTATGCCAACTCTCAAGCATAAGGGAATACTCGGGTGGGTGGAAGGATTGTTCACATTATGCCAACTCTCTGGCATAAGAGATTGCTCGAGTGGGTAGAAGGATCGTTAACATTATGCCAACTCTGTGGCATAAGGGATTGCTCGGGTGGGTAGAAGGATCAATCCTGTTATGCCAACTCTCTGGCATAAGGGATTGCTCAGGTGGGTAGAAGGATCATTCACATCACGTCAACTCCCTGGCATATGGAATTGCTCGTGTGGGTAGAAGGATCAATCCCATTATGCCAACTCTCTTGCATAAGGGATTGCTTGGGTGGGTAGAAGGATTGTTCACATTATGGCAACTCTCTGGCATAAGGGATTGCTCGGGTGGGTGGAAAGATCCTGCACATTATGCCAACTCCCTGGCATAAGGGACTGCTTGGGTGGGTAGAATGATCATTCACATTACGCCAACTCTCTGGGACAAGGGATTGCTCAGGTGGGTAGAAGGATCATTCACATCACGCCAACTACCTGGCATATGGGATTGCTCGTGTGGGTAGAAGGATCAATCCCATTATGCCAACTCTCTCGCATAAGGGATTGCTTTGGTGGGTAGAAGGATTGTTCACATTATGGCAACTCTCTGGCATAAGGGATTGCTCGGGGTGGGTCGAAAGATCATTCACATTATGCCAACTCTCTGGCATAAGGGATTGCTCGGGTGGGTGGAAGGATTGTTCAACTTATGCCAACTCTCTGCAATAAGAGATTGCTCTGGTAGGTAGAAGAATCATTAACATTATGCCAACTCTGTGGCGTAAGGGATTGCTCGGGTGGTTAGAAGGATCATTCACATTATGCCACCTCTCTGGCATAAGGGATTGCTCGGGTGGGAGGAAGGATTGTTCACATTATGCCAACTCTCTGGCATAAGAGATTGCTCGGGTCGGTAGAAGGATCGTTAACATTATGCCAAATCTGTGTCATAGAGGATTGCTCGGGTGGGTAGATTGATCAATCCCATTATGCCAACTCTCTCGTGTAAGGGATTGATCGGTTGGGTAGAAGGATTGTTCACATTATGGCAACTCTCTGGCATAAGGGATTGCTCGGGTGGGTGGAAAGATCGTTCACATTAGGCCAACTCCCTGGCATAAGAGATTGCTTGGGTGGGTAGAAGGATCGTTCACATTACGCCAACTCCATGGCATAACGGATTGCTCAGGTGGGTAGAAGGATCATTCACATTATGCCAACTCCCTGGCATAAGGGATTGCTCTAGTGGGCAAAAGGATTGTTCACATTATGCCAACTCCTTGGCATACGGGGTTGCTTGGGTGGGTAAGAGGAGGATCGTTCACATTATGGCAACTCTCTGGCATAATAGATTGCTCGGGTGGGTAGACGGATCGTTCACATTATGCCAACTCTCTGGCATAAGGGATTGCTCAGACTGGTAGAAGGTCCAATCCCATTATGCCAACTCTCTCGCATAAGGGATTGCTCGGGTGGGTGGAAGGATTGTTCACATTATGCCAACTCTGTGGTACAAGGGATTGCTAGGGTGGTTAGAAGGATCATTCACATTATGCCAACTCTCTGACGTAAGGGATTGCTTGAGTGGGTCGAAGGAGGATTATTCACATTATGCCAACTCTCTGGCATAAGGGATTGCTCAGGTGGGTAGAAGGATCAATCCCATTATGCCAACTCTCTCGTATAAGGGATTGCACGGGTGGGTAGAAGGATTGTTCACATTATGGCAACTGTCTGGCATACAGGATTGCTTGGGTGGGTAGAAGGAAGATTATTCACATTATGACAACTCTCTGGCAAAAGGGAGTGCTCGGGTGTATTTATTTATTTTTATTTTTAACATTTATAAGATATAAATATAAGCCAGAGAGTTGCCATAAGGGATTGCTCGGGTGGGTGGAAGGATTGTTCACATTATGCCAACTCTATGGAATAAGAGATTGATTGGGTGGGTGGAAGGAATGTTCACATTATGCCAACTCTCTGGAATAAGAGATTGCTTGGGTGGGTGGAAAGATCGGTCACATTATGCCAACTCTCTGGCATAAGGGATCGCTCGGGTGGGTGGAAGGATTGTTCACATTATGCCAACTCTATAGCATAAGGGATTACTCGGGTGGGTGGAAGGATTGTTCACATTATGCCAACTCTCTGGAATAAGAGATTGCTTGGGTGGGTGGAAAGATTGGTCACATTATGCCAACTCTCTGGCATAAGGGATCGCTCGGGTGGGTGGAAGGATTGTTCACATTATGCCAACTCTCAAGCATAAGGGATTACTCGGGTGGGTGGAAGGATTGTTCACATTATGCCAACTCTCTGGCATAAGAGATTGCTCGAGTGGGTAGACGGATCGTTAACATTATGCCAACTCTGTGGCATAAGGGATTGCTCAGGTGGGTAGAAGGATCATTCACATCACGTCAACTCCCTGGCATATGGGATTGCTCGTGTGGGTAGAAGGATCAACCCCATTATGCCAACTCTCTTGCATAAGGGATTGCTTGGGTGGGTGGAAGGATTGTTCACATTATGGCAACTCTCTGGCATAAGGGATTGCTCGGTGGGTGGAAAAACCATTCACATTATGCCAACTCTCTGGCATAAGGGATTTCTCGGGTGGGTGGAAGGATTGTTCACATTATGCCAACTCTCTGGCATAAGAGATTGCTCGGGTAGGTGGAAAGATCGTTCATATTATACCAACTCCCTGGCATAAGGGATTGCTTGGGTGGGTAGAAGGATCATTTACATTACGCCAACTCTCTGGCATAAAGGATTGCTCAGGTGGGTAGAAGGATCATTCACATCACGCCAACTCCCTGGCATATGGGATTGCACGTGTGGGTCGAAGGATCAATCCCATTATGCCAACTATCTCACATAAGGGATTGCTCGGGTGGGTAGAAGGATTGTTCACCTTATGCCAACTCTCTGGCATAAGGAATTGTTCGGGTGGGTAGAAGGATCAATCCCATTATGCCAACTCTCTCGTATAAGGGATTGCTCGCATGGGTAGAAGGATTGTTCACATTATGGCAACTGTCTGGCATAAGGGATTGCTCTGTTGGGTGGAAAGATTGTTCACATTATGCCAACTGCTCTCTGGCATAAGGGATTGCTCAGGTCGTTGGAAGGATTGTTCACATTATGCTAACTCTCTGGCATAAGGGATTGCTCCGGTGGGTGGAAAGATTGTTCACATTATGCCAACTCCCTGGCATACGGGATTGCTCGGGTGGGAAGAAGGATCATCCACATTACGCCAACTCTCTGGCATAAGGGATTGCTCAGCTGGGTAGAATGATCATTCACATTACGCCAACTCCCTGGCATATGGGATTGCTTAGGTGAGTAGAAGGATCAATCCCATTATGCCAACTCTCTCGCATAAGGGATTGCTCAGGTGGGTAGAAGGATTGTTCACATTATGGCAACTCTCTGGCATAAGGGATTGCTCGGTGGGTGGAAAAACCATTCACATTATGGCAACTCTCTGGCATAAGAGATTGCTCGGGTGGGTGGAAAGATCGTTCACATTATGCCAACTCCCTGGCATAAGGGATTGCTTGGGTGGGTAGAAGGATCATTCACATTACGCCAACTCCCTGGCATAAGGGATTGCTCAGGTGGGTAGAAGGATCATTCACATCACCCCAACTCCCTGGCATATGGGATTGCTTGTGTGGGTAGAAGGATCAATCCCATTATGCCAACTCTCTTACATAAGGGATTGCTCGGGTGGGTAGAAGGATTGTTCACCTAATGCCAACTCTCTGGCATAAGGGATTGTTCGGGTGGGTAGAAGGATCAATCCCATTATGCCAACTCTCTCGTATAAGGGATTGCTCACTTGGGTAGACGGATTGTTCACATTATGGCAACTGTCTGGCATACGGGATTGCTTGGGTGGGTAGAAGGAAGATTGTTCACATTATGACAACTCTCTGGCATAAGGGAAAGCTCGGGTGTATTTTTTTTTTTAAACATTTATAAGACATAAATATAAGCCAGAGTGTTGCCATAGAGGATTGCTCGGGTGGGTAGAAGGATTGTTCACATTATGCCAACTCTTTGGCATAAGGGATTGCTCGGGTGGGTGGAAGGATTGTTCATTTTATGCCAACTCTCTGGCATAAGAGATTGCTCGGGTGGGTGCAAAGATCGGTCACATTATGCCAACTCTCTGGCATAAGGGATTGCTCGGGTGGGTGGAAGGATTGTTCACATTATGCCAACTCTCTGGCATAAGGGATTGCTCGGGTGGCTGGAAAGATCGTTCACATTATGCCAACTCCCTGGCATACGGGATTGCTTGGGTGGGTAGAAGGATCATTCACATTACGCCAACTCTCTGGCATAAGAGATTGCTCAGGCGGGTAGAAGGATCATTCACATTACGCCAACTCCTTGGCATATGGGATTGGTTAGGTGGGTAGAAGGATCAATCTCATTATGCCAACTCTCTCGCATAAGGCATTGCTCGGATGGGTAGAAGGATTGTTCACATTATGGCTACTCTCTGGCATAAGGGATTGCTTAGATGGGTGGAAAGATCATTCACATTATGCCAACTCTCTGGCAAAAGGGATTTCTCGGGTGGGTGGAAGGAATGTTCACATTATGCCAACTCTCTGGCATAAGAGATTGCTCGGGTGGGTAGAAGGATCGTTAACATTATGCCAACTCTGTGTCATAAGGGATTGCTAGGGTGGTTAGAAGGATCATTCACATTATGCCAACTGTCTGGCATAAGGGATTGCTCGGGTGGGTAGAAGGATCAATCCCATTATGCCAACTCTCTCGTATGAGGGATTGCTCGGGTGGGTAGAAGGATTGTTCACATTATGGCAACTCTCTGGCATAAGGGATTGCTCGGGTGGGTGGAAAGATTGTTCACATTATGCCAATTCCCTGGCATAAGAGATTGCTCGGGTGGGTAGAAGGACCATTCACATTATGCCAACTCTCTGGCATAAGGGATTGCTCGGGTGAGTGAAAGGATTGTTCACATTATGCCAACTCTCTGGCATAAGAGATTGCTCGGGTGGGTAGAACGATCATTCACATTATGCCAACTCTCTGGCATAAGGGATTGCTCGGGTAGGTGGAAGGATTGTTCACATTATGCCATCTCTCTGGCATAAGGGATTGCTCAGATTGGTAAAAGGTCCAATCCCATTATGCCAACTCTCTCACATAAGGGATTGCTCGGGTGGGTAGAAGGATTGTTCACATTATGGCAACTCTCTGGCATAAGGCTTTGCTCGGTTGGGTGGAAAGATTGTTCACATTATGCCAACTCTCTGGCATAAGGTATTGCTTGGGTGGGTGGAAAGATCATTCACATTATGCCAACACACTGGCATACAGGATTATTTGGGTGGGTAGAAGGATCAATCACATTACGCCAACTCTCTGGCATAAGGGTGTGCTCAGGTGGGTAGAAGGATCATTCACATTACGCCAACTCCCTGGCATATGGGATTGCTTAGGTGGGTAGAAGGATCAATTGAATTATGCCAACTCTCTCGCATAAGGGATTGCTCAGGTGGGTAGAAGGATCGTTAACATTATGCCAACTCTGTGTCATAAGGGATTGCTAGGGTGGTTAGAAGGATCGTTCACATTATGCCAACTGTCTGGCATAAGGGATTGCTCGGGTGGGTAGAAGGATCAATCCCATTATGCCAACTCTCTCGTATAAGGGATTGCTCGGTTGGGTAGAAGGATTGTTCACATTATGGCAACTCTCTGGCATAAGGGATTGCTCGGGTGGGTGGAAAGATCGTTCACATTATGACAATTCCCTGGCATAAGAGATTGCTCGGGTGGGTAGAAGGACCATTCACATTATGCCAACTCTCTGGCATAAGAGATTGCTCGGGTGGGTAGAACGATCATTCACATTATGCCAACTCCCTGGCATAAGGGATTGCTCGGGTGGGTGGAAGGATTGTTCACATTATGCCAACTCTTTGGCATAAGGGATTGGTCGGGTGGGTGGAAGGATTGTACACATTATGCCAACTCTCTGGCATAAGAGATTGCTCGGGTGTGTGCAAAGATCGGTCACATTATGCCAACTCTCTGGCATAAGAGATTGCTTGGGTGGGTAGAACGATCATTCACATTATGCCAACTCTCTGGCATAAGGGATTGCTCGGGTGGGTGGAAGGATTGTTCACATTATGCCAACTCTTTGGCATAAGGGATTGCTCGGGTGGGTGGAAGGATTGTTCACATTATGTCAACTCTCTGGAATAAGAGATTGCTTGGGTGGGTGGAAGGATTGTTCACATTATGCCAACTCGCTGGAATAAGAGATTGCTTGGGTGGGTGGAAAGATCGGTCACATTATGCCAACTCTCTGGCATAAGGGATCGCTCGGGTGGGTGGAAGGATTGTTCACATTATTCCAACTCTATGGCATAAGGGATTGCTCAGTGGTTAGAAGGATTGTTCACATTATGGCAACTCTGTGCCATAAGGGATTGCTCGGGTGGGTGGAAAGATCATTCACATTATGCCAACTCTCAAGCATAAGGGAATACTCGGGTGGGTGGAAGGATTGTTCACATTATGCCAACTCTCTGGCATAAGAGATTGCTCGAGTGGGTAGAAGGATCGTTAACATTATGCCAACTCTGTGGCATAAGGGATTGCTCGGGTGGGTAGAAGGATCAATCCTGTTATGCCAACTCTCTGGCATAAGGGATTGCTCAGGTGGGTAGAAGGATCATTCACATCACGTCAACTCCCTGGCATATGGAATTGCTCGTGTGGGTAGAAGGATCAATCCCATTATGCCAACTCTCTTGCATAAGGGATTGCTTGGGTGGGTAGAAGGATTGTTCACATTATGGCAACTCTCTGGCATAAGGGATTGCTCGGGTGGGTGGAAAGATCCTGCACATTATGCCAACTCCCTGGCATAAGGGACTGCTTGGGTGGGTAGAATGATCATTCACATTACGCCAACTCTCTGGGACAAGGGATTGCTCAGGTGGGTAGAAGGATCATTCACATCACGCCAACTACCTGGCATATGGGATTGCTCGTGTGGGTAGAAGGATCAATCCCATTATGCCAACTCTCTCGCATAAGGGATTGCTTTGGTGGGTAGAAGGATTGTTCACATTATGGCAACTCTCTGGCATAAGGGATTGCTCGGGGTGGGTCGAAAGATCATTCACATTATGCCAACTCTCTGGCATAAGGGATTGCTCGGGTGGGTGGAAGGATTGTTCACATTATGCCAACTCTTTGGCATAAGGGATTGCTCGGGTGGGTGGAAGGATTGTTCACATTATGTCAACTCTCTGGAATAAGAGATTGCTTGGGTGGGTGGAAGGATTGTTCACATTATGCCAACTCGCTGGAATAAGAGATTGCTTGGGTGGGTGGAAAGATCGGTCACATTATGCCAACTCTCTGGCATAAGGGATCGCTCGGGTGGGTGGAAGGATTGTTCACATTATTCCAACTCTATGGCATAAGGGATTGCTCAGTGGTTAGAAGGATTGTTCACATTATGGCAACTCTGTGCCATAAGGGATTGCTCGGGTGGGTGGAAAGATCATTCACATTATGCCAACTCTCAAGCATAAGGGAATACTCGGGTGGGTGGAAGGATTGTTCACATTATGCCAACTCTCTGGCATAAGAGATTGCTCGAGTGGGTAGAAGGATCGTTAACATTATGCCAACTCTGTGGCATAAGGGATTGCTCGGGTGGGTAGAAGGATCAATCCTGTTATGCCAACTCTCTGGCATAAGGGATTGCTCAGGTGGGTAGAAGGATCATTCACATCACGTCAACTCCCTGGCATATGGAATTGCTCGTGTGGGTAGAAGGATCAATCCCATTATGCCAACTCTCTTGCATAAGGGATTGCTTGGGTGGGTAGAAGGATTGTTCACATTATGGCAACTCTCTGGCATAAGGGATTGCTCGGGTGGGTGGAAAGATCCTGCACATTATGCCAACTCCCTGGCATAAGGGACTGCTTGGGTGGGTAGAATGATCATTCACATTACGCCAACTCTCTGGGACAAGGGATTGCTCAGGTGGGTAGAAGGATCATTCACATCACGCCAACTACCTGGCATATGGGATTGCTCGTGTGGGTAGAAGGATCAATCCCATTATGCCAACTCTCTCGCATAAGGGATTGCTTTGGTGGGTAGAAGGATTGTTCACATTATGGCAACTCTCTGGCATAAGGGATTGCTCGGGGTGGGTCGAAAGATCATTCACATTATGCCAACTCTCTGGCATAAGGGATTGCTCGGGTGGGTGGAAGGATTGTTCAACTTATGCCAACTCTCTGCAATAAGAGATTGCTCTGGTAGGTAGAAGAATCATTAACATTATGCCAACTCTGTGGCGTAAGGGATTGCTCGGGTGGTTAGAAGGATCATTCACATTATGCCACCTCTCTGGCATAAGGGATTGCTCGGGTGGGAGGAAGGATTGTTCACATTATGCCAACTCTCTGGCATAAGAGATTGCTCGGGTCGGTAGAAGGATCGTTAACATTATGCCAAATCTGTGTCATAGAGGATTGCTCGGGTGGGTAGATTGATCAATCCCATTATGCCAACTCTCTCGTGTAAGGGATTGATCGGTTGGGTAGAAGGATTGTTCACATTATGGCAACTCTCTGGCATAAGGGATTGCTCGGGTGGGTGGAAAGATCGTTCACATTAGGCCAACTCCCTGGCATAAGAGATTCCTTGGGTGGGTAGAAGGATCGTTCACATTACGCCAACTCCATGGCATAACGGATTGCTCAGGTGGGTAGAAGGATCATTCACATTATGCCAACTCCCTGGCATAAGGGATTGCTCTAGTGGGCAAAAGGATTGTTCACATTATGCCAACTCCTTGGCATACGGGGTTGCTTGGGTGGGTAAGAGGAGGATCGTTCACATTATGGCAACTCTCTGGCATAATAGATTGCTCGGGTGGGTAGACGGATCGTTCACATTATGCCAACTCTCTGGCATAAGGGATTGCTCAGACTGGTAGAAGGTCCAATCCCATTATGCCAACTCTCTCGCATAAGGGATTGCTCGGGTGGGTGGAAGGATTGTTCACATTATGCCAACTCTGTGGTACAAGGGATTGCTAGGGTGGTTAGAAGGATCATTCACATTATGCCAACTCTCTGACGTAAGGGATTGCTTGAGTGGGTCGAAGGAGGATTATTCACATTATGCCAACTCTCTGGCATAAGGGATTGCTCAGGTGGGTAGAAGGATCAATCCCATTATGCCAACTCTCTCGTATAAGGGATTGCACGGGTGGGTAGAAGGATTGTTCACATTATGGCAACTGTCTGGCATACAGGATTGCTTGGGTGGGTAGAAGGAAGATTATTCACATTATGACAACTCTCTGGCAAAAGGGAGTGCTCGGGTGTATTTATTTATTTTTATTTTTAACATTTATAAGATATAAATATAAGCCAGAGAGTTGCCATAAGGGATTGCTCGGGTGGGTGGAAGGATTGTTCACATTATGCCAACTCTATGGAATAAGAGATTGATTGGGTGGGTGGAAGGAATGTTCACATTATGCCAACTCTCTGGAATAAGAGATTGCTTGGGTGGGTGGAAAGATCGGTCACATTATGCCAACTCTCTGGCATAAGGGATCGCTCGGGTGGGTGGAAGGATTGTTCACATTATGCCAACTCTATAGCATAAGGGATTACTCGGGTGGGTGGAAGGATTGTTCACATTATGCCAACTCTCTGGAATAAGAGATTGCTTGGGTGGGTGGAAAGATTGGTCACATTATGCCAACTCTCTGGCATAAGGGATCGCTCGGGTGGGTGGAAGGATTGTTCACATTATGCCAACTCTCAAGCATAAGGGATTACTCGGGTGGGTGGAAGGATTGTTCACATTATGCCAACTCTCTGGCATAAGAGATTGCTCGAGTGGGTAGACGGATCGTTAACATTATGCCAACTCTGTGGCATAAGGGATTGCTCAGGTGGGTAGAAGGATCATTCACATCACGTCAACTCCCTGGCATATGGGATTGCTCGTGTGGGTAGAAGGATCAACCCCATTATGCCAACTCTCTTGCATAAGGGATTGCTTGGGTGGGTGGAAACATCCTGCACATTATGCCAACTCCCTGGCATAAGGGATTGCTTGGTTGGGTAGAAGGATCATTCACATTACGCCAACTCTCTGGGATAAGGGATTGCTCAGGTGGGTAGAAGGATCATTCACATCACGCCAACTCCCTGACATATGTGATTGCTCGTGTGAGTAGAAGGATCAATCCCATTATGCCAAGTCTCTCGCATAAGGGATTGCTTGGGTGGATAGAAGGATTGTTCAAATTATGGCAACTCTCTGGCATAAGGGATTGCTCGGGGTGGGTCGAGAGATCGTTCACATTATGCCAACTCTCTGGCATAAGGGATTGCTCGGGTGGGTGGAAGGATTGTTCAATTTATGCCAACTCTCTGCAATAAGAGATTGCTCTGGTGGGTAGAAGAATCATTAACATTATGCCAACTCTGTGGCATAAGGGATTGCTCGGGTGGTTAGAAGGATCATTCACATTATGCCACTACTCCGGCATAAGGGATTGCTCGGGTGGGTGGAAGGATTGTTCACATTATGCCAACTCTCTGGCATAAGAGATTGCTCGGGTCGGTAGAAGGATCGTTAACATTATGCCAAATCTGTGTCATAGGGGATTGCTCGGGTGGGTAGAAGGATCAATCCCATTATGCCAACTCTTTCGTGTAAGGGATTGCTCGGTTGGGTAGAAGGATTGTTCACGTTATGGCAACTCTCTGGCATAAGGGATTGCTCGGGTGGGTGGAAAGATCGTTCACATTATGCAAACTCCCTGGCATAAGGGATTGCTTGGGTGGGTAGAAGGATCGTTCACATTACGCCAAATCCATGGCATAACGGATTGCTCAGGTGGGTAGAGGATCATTCACATTATGCCAACTCCCTGGCATAAGGGATTGCTCTAGTGGGCAAAAGGATTGTTCACATTATGCCAACTCCTTGGCATACGGCATTGCTTGGGTGGGTAAGAGGAGGATCGTTCACATTATGGCAACTCTCTGGCATAATGGATTGCTCGCGTGGGTAGACGGATCGTTCACATTATGCCAACTCTCTGGCATAAGGGATTGCTCAGACTGGTAAAAGGTCCAATCCCATTATGCCAACTCTCTCGCATACGGGATTGCTCGGGTGGGTAGAAGGATTGTTCACATTATGGCAACTCTCTGGCATAAGAGATTGCTCTGTTGGGTGGAAAGATTGTTCACATTATGCCAACTACTCTCTGGCATAAGGGATTGCTCAGGTGGTTGAAAGGATTGTTCACATTATGCCAACTCTCTGGCATAAGGGATTGCTCGGGTGGGTGGAAAGATCGTTCACATTATGCCAACTCCCTGGCATACGAGATTGCTTGGGTGGGAAGAAGGATCATTCACATTACGCCAACTCTCTGGCATAAGGGATTGCTCAGGTGGGTAGAAGGATCATAAACATTACGCCAACTCCCTGGCATATGGGATTGCTTAGGTGGGTAGAAGGATCAATCCCATTATGCCAACTCTCTCGCATAAGGGATTGCTCGGGTGGGTAGAAGGATTGTTCACATTATGGCAACGCTATGGCATAAGGGATTGCTCGGTGGGTGGAAAAACCATTCACATTATGCCAACTCTCTGGCATAAGGGATTTCTCGGGTGGGTGGAAGGATTGTTCACATTATGCCAACTCTCTGGCATAAGAGATTGCTCGGGTGGGTGGAAAGATCGTTCACATTATGCCAACTCCCTGGCATAAGGTATTGCTTGGGTAGGTAGAAGGATCATTCACATTACGCCAAGTCTCTGGCATAAGGGATTGCTCAGGTGGGTAGAAGGATCATTCACATCACGCCAACTCCCTGGCATATGGGATTGCTCGTGTGGGTAGAAGGATCAATCCCATTATGCCAACTTTCTCGCATAAGGGATTGCTCGGGTGGGTAGAAGGATTGTTCACCTAATGCCAACTCTCTGGCATAAGGGATTGTTCGGGTCGGTGGAAGGATCAATCCCATTATGCCAACTCTCTCGTATAAGGGATTGCTCACGTGGGTAGAAGGATTGTTCACATTATGGCAACTGTCTGGCATAAGGGATTGCTCTGTTGGGTGGAAAGATTGTTCACATTATGCCAACTACTCTCTGGCATAAGGGATTGCTCAGGTGGTTGGAAGGATTGTTCACATTATGCCAACTCTCTGGCATAAGGGATTGCTCGGGTGTGTGGAAAGATTGTTCACATTATGCCAACTCCCTGGCATACAGGATTGCTTGGGTGGGAAGAAGGATCATTCACATTACGAAAACTCTCTGGCATAAGGGATTGCTCAGGTGGGTAGAAGGATCATTCACATTACGCCAACTCCCTGGCATATGGGATTGCTTAGGTGGGTAAAAGGATCAATCCCATTATGCCAACTCTCTCGCATAAGGGATTGCTCGGGTGGGTAGAAGGATTGTTCACATTATGGCAACTCTCTGGCATAAGGGATTGCTCGGTGGGTGGAAAAACCATTCACATTATGCCAAATCTCTGGCATAAGGGATTTCTCGGGTGGTTGGAAGGGTTGTTCACATTATGCCAACTCTCTGGCATAAGAGATTGCTCGGCTGGGTGGAAAGATCGTTCACATTATGCCAACTCCCTGGCATATGGGATTGCTTGGGTGGGTAGAAGGATCATTCACATCACGCCAACTCCCTGTCATATGGAATTGCTCGGGTGGGTAGAAGGATCAATCCCATTATGCCAACTCTCTCGTATAAGGGATTGCTCATGTGGGTAGAAGGATTGTTCACATTATGGCAACTGTCTGGCATACGGGATTGCTTGGGTGGGTAGAAGGAAGATTGCTCACATTATGACAACTCTCTGGCATAAGGGAGTGCTCGGGGTATTTATTTATTTTTATTTTTAACATTTATAAGACATAAATATAAGCCAGAGAATTGCCATAAAGGATTGCTCGAGTGGGTAGAAGGATTGTTCACATTATGCCAACTCTTTGGCATAAGGGATTGCTCGGGTGGGTGGAAGGATTGTTCACATTATGCCAACTCTCTGGCATAAGGGATTGCTCGGGTGGGTGGAAAGATCGGTCACATTATGCCAATTCCCTGGCATACGGGATTGCTTGGGTAGGTAGAAGGATCATTCACATTACTCCAACTCTCTGGCATAAGGGATTGCTCTGGCGGGTAGAAGGATCATTCACATTACGCCAACTCCTTGGCATATGGGATTGCTTAGGTGGGTAGAAGGATCAATCCCATTATGCCAACTCTCTCGAATAAGGCATTGCTCGGGTGGGTAGAAGGATTGTTCACATTATGGCTACTCTGTGTCATAATGATTGCTAGGGTGGTTAGAAGGATCGTTCGAATTATGCCAACTGTCTGGCATAAGGGATTGCTCGGGTGGGTAGAAGGATCAATCCCATTATGCCAACTCTCTCGTATAAGGGATTGCTCGGTTGGGTAGAAGGATTGTTCACATTATGGCAACTCTCTGGCATAAGAGATTGCTCGGGGTGGGTCGAGAGATCGTTCACATTATGCCAACTCTCTGGCATAAGGGATTGCTCGGGTGGGTGGAAGGATTGTTCAATTTATGCCAACTCTCTGCAATAAGAGATTGCTCTGGTGGGTAGAAGAATCATTAACATTATGCCAACTCTGTGGCATAAGGGATTGCTCGGGTGGTTAGAAGGATCATTCACATTATGCCACCTCTCCGGCATAAGGGATTGCTCGGGTGGGTGGGAGGATTGTTCACATTATGCCAACTCTCTGGCATAAGAGATTGCTCGGGTCGGTAGAAGGATCGTTAACATTATGCCAAATCTGGTCATAGGGGATTGCTCAGGTGGGTAGAAGGATCAATCCCATTATGCCAACTCTTTCGTGTAAGGGATTGCTCGGTTGGGTAGAAGGATTGTTCACGTTATGGCAACTCTCTGGCATAAGGGATTGCTCGGGTGGGTGGAAAGATCGTTCACATTATGCAAACTCCCTGGCATAAGGGATTGCTTGGGTGGGTAGAAGGATCGTTCACATTACGCCAAATCCATGGCATAACGGATTGCTCAGGTGGGTAGAGGATCATTCACATTATGCCAACTCCCTGGCATAAGGGATTGCTCTAGTGGGCAAAAGGATTGTTCACATTATGCCAACTCCTTGGCATACGGCATTGCTTGGGTGGGTAAGAGGAGGATCGTTCACATTATGGCAACTCTCTGGCATAATGGATTGCTCGGGTGGGTAGACGGATCGTTCACATTATGCCAACTTTCTGGCATAAGGGATTGCTCAGACTGGTAGAAGGTCCAATCCCATTATGCCAACTCTCTCGCATACGGGATTGCTCGGGTGGGTAGAAGGATTGTTCACATTATGGCAACTCTCTGGCATAAGAGATTGCTCTGTTGGGTGGAAAGATTGTTCACATTATGCCAACTACTCTCTGGCATAAGGGATTGCTCAGGTGGTTGAAAGGATTGTTCACATTATGCCAACTCTCTGGCATAAGGGATTGCTCGGGTGGGTGGAAAGATCGTTCACATTATGCCAACTCCCTGGCATACGAGATTGTTTGGGTGGGAAGAAGGATCATTCACATTACGCCAACTCTCTGGCATAAGGGATTGCTCAGGTGGGTAGAAGGATCATTCACATTACGCCAACTCCCTGGCATATGGGATTGCTTAGGTGGGTAGAAGGATCAATCCCATTATGCCAACTCTCTCGCATAAGGGATTGCTCGGGTGGGTAGAAGGATTGTTCACATTATGGCAACGCTCTGGCATAAGGGATTGTTCGGGTCGGTGGAAGGATCAATCCCATTATGCCAACTCTCTCGTATAAGGGATTGCTCACGTGGGTAGAAGGATTGTTCACATTATGGCAACTGTCTGGCATAAGGGATTGCTCTGTTGGGTGGAAAGATTGTTCAAATTATGCCAACTACTCTCTGGCATAAGGGATTGCTCAGGTGGTTGGAAGGATTGTTCACATTATGCCAACTCTCTGGCATAAGGGATTGCTCGGGTGTGTGGAAAGATTGTTCACATTATGCCAACTCCCTGGCATACAGGATTGCTTGGGTGGGAAGAAGGATCATTCACATTACGAAAACTCTCTGGCATAAGGGATTGCTCAGGTGGGTAGAAGGATCATTCACATTACGCCAACTCCCTGGCATATGGGATTGCTTAGGTGGGTAAAAGGATCAATCCCATTATGCCAACTCTCTCGCATAAGGGATTGCCCGGGTGGGTAGAAGGATTGTTCACATTATGGCAACTCTCTGGCATAAGGGATTGCTCGGTGGGTGGAAAAACCATTCACATTATGCCAACTCTCTGGCATAAGGGATTTCTCGGGTGGTTGGAAGGGTTGTTCACATTATGCCAACTCTCTGGCATAAGAGATTGCTCGGCTGGGTGGAAAGATCGTTCACATTATGCCAACTCCCTGGCATATGGGATTGCTTGGGTGGGTAGAAGGATCATTCACATCACGCCAACTCCCTGTCATATGGAATTGCTCGGGTGGGTAGAAGGATCAATCCCATTATGCCAACTCTCTCGTATAAGGGATTGCTCACGTGGGTAGAAGGATTGTTCACATTATGGCAACTGTCTGGCATACATGATTGCTTGGGTGGGTAGAAGGGAGATTGCTCACATTATGACAACTCTCTGGCATAAGGGAGTGCTCGGGGGTATTTATTTATTTTTATTTTTAACATTTATAAGACATAAATATAAGCCAGAGAGTTGCCATAAAGGATTGCTCGAGTGGGTAGAAGGATTGTTCACATTATGCCAACTCTTTGGCATAAGGGATTGCTCGGGTGGGTGGAAGGATTGTTCACATTATGCCAACTCTCTGGCATAAGGGATTGCTCGGGTGGGTGGAAAGATCGGTCACATTATGCCAACTCCCTGGCATACGGGATTGCTTGGGTAGGTAGAAGGATCATTCACATTACTCCAACTCTCTGACATAAGGGATTGCTCTGGCGGGTAGAAGGATCATTCACATTACACCAACTCCTTGGCATATGGGATTGCTTAGGTGGGTAGAAGGATCAATCCCATTATGCCAACTCTCTCGCATAAGGCATTGCTCGGGTGGGTAGAAGGATTGTTCACATTATGGCTACTCTGTGTCATAATGATTGCTAGGGTGGTTAGAAGGATCGTTCACATTATGCCAACTGTCTGGCATAAGGGATTGCTCGGGTGGGTAGAAGGATCAATCCCATTATGCCAACTCTCTCGTATAAGGGATTGCTCGGTTGGGTAGAAGGATTGTTCACATTATGGCAACTCTCTGGCATAAGAGATTGCTCGGGTGGGTAGAAGGATCGTTAACATTATGCCAACTCTGTGTTATAAGGGATTGCTAGGGTGGTTAGAAGGATCATTCACATTATGCCAACTGTCTGGCATAAGGGATTGCTCGGGTGGGTAGAAGGATCAATCACATTATGCCAACTCTCTGGCATAAGGGATTGCGCGGTTGGGTAGAAGGATTGTTCACATTATGGCAACTCTCTGGCATAAGGGATTGCTCGGGTGGGTGGAAAGATCGTTCACATTATGCCAATTCCCTGGCATAAGAGATTGCTCGGGTGGGTAGAAGGACCATTCACATTATGCCAACTCTCTGGCATAAGGGATTGCTTGGGTGGGTGAAAGGATTGTTCACATTATGCCAACTCTCTGGCATAAGAGATTGCTCGGGTGGGTAGAACGATCATTCACATTATGCCAACTCTCTGGCATAAGGGATTGCTCGGGTAGGTGGAAGGATTGTTCACATTATGCCAACTATCTGGCATAAGGGATTGCTCAGATTGGTATAAGGTCCAATCCCATTATGCCAACTCTCTTGCATAAGGGATTGCTCGGGTGGGTAGAAGGATTGTTCACATTATGGCAACTCTCTGGCATAAGCGATTGCTCGGTTGGGTGGAAAGATTGTTCACATTATGCCAACTACTCTCTGGCATAAGGGATTGCTCAGGTGGTTGGAAGGATTGTTCACATTATGCCAACTCTCTGGCATAAGGGATTGCTCGGGTGGGTGGAAAGATCGTTCACATTATGCCAACTCCCTGGCATACAGGATTATTTGGGTGGGTAGAAGGATCAATCACATTACGCCAACTCTCTGGCATAATGGTTTGCTCAGGTGGGTAGAAGGATCATTCACATTACGCCAACTCCCTGGTTTATGGGATTGCTTAGGTGGGTAGAAGGATCAATCGAATTATGCCAACTCTCTCGCATAAGGGATTGCTCAGGTGGGTAGAAGGATTGTTCACATTATGGCATCTCGCTGGCATAAGGGATTGCTCGGGTGGGTGGAAAGATCATTCACATTATGCCAACTCTCTGGCATAAGGGATTTCTCGGGTGGGTGGAAGGATTGTTCACATTATGCCAACTCTCTGGCATAAGCGATTGCTCGGGTGGGTAGAAGGCTCAATAACATTATGCCAACTCTGTGTCATAAGGGATTGCTAGGGTGGTTAGAAGGATCGTTCACATTATGCCAACTCTCTGGCATAAGGGATTGCACGGGTGGGTAAAGGATCAATCCCATTATGCCAACTCTCTTGTATAAGGGATTGCTCGGTTGGGTAGAAGGATTGTTCACATTATGGCAACTCTCTGGAATAAGAGGTTGCTTGGGTGGGTGGAAAGATCGGTCACATTATGTCAACTCTCTGGCATAAGGGATTGCTCGGGTGGGTGGAAGGATTGTTCACATTATGCCAACTCTCTGGAATCAGAGATTGCTTGGGTGGGTGGAAAGATCGGTCACATTAATCCAACTCTCTGGCAGAAGGGATCGCTCGGGTGGGTGGAAGGATTGTTCACATTATTCCAACTCTGTGGCATAAGGGATTGCTCAGTGGTTAGAAGGATTGTTCACATTATGGCAACTCTGTTGCATAAGGGTTTGCTCGGGTGGGTGGAAAGATCATTCACATTATGCCAACTCTCAAGCATAAGGGATTGCTTGGGTGGGTGGAAGGATTGTTCACATTATGCCAACTCTCTGGCAAAAGAGATTGCTCGAGTGGGTAGAAGGATCGTTAACATTATGCCAACTCTGTGGCATAAGGGATTGCTCGGGTGGGTAGAAGGATCAATCCCATTATGCCAACTCTCTGGCATAATGGATTGCTCAGGTGGGTAGAAGGATCATTCACATCACGAAAACTCCCTGGCATATGGGATTGTTCGTGTGGGTAGAAGGATCAATCCCATTATGCCAACTCTCTCGCATAAGGGATTGCTCGGGTGGGTAGAAGGATTGTTCACATTATGGCAACTCTCTGGCATAAGGGATTGCTTGGGTGTGTGGAAAAATCGTGCACATTATGCCAACTCTCTGGCATAAGGGATTGCTCGGGTGGGTGGAAGGATTGTTCACATTATGCCAACTCTCTGGCATAAGAGATTGCTCGGGTGGGTAGAAGGATCGTTAACATTATGCCAACTCTGTGTCATAAGGGATTGCTAGGGTGGTTAGAAGAATCTTTCACATTATGCCAACTCTCTGGCATAAGGGATTGCACGGGTGGGTAGAAGGATCAATCCCATTATGCCAACTCTCTTGTATAAGGGATTGCTCGGTTGGGTAGAAGGATTGTTCACATTATGGCAACTCTCTGGAATAAGAGGTTGCTTGGGTGGGTGGAAAGATCGGTCACATTTTGTCAATTCTCTGGCATAAGGGATTGCTCGGGTGGGTGGAAGGATTGTTCACATTATGCCAACTCTCTGGAATAAGAGATTGCTTGGGTGGGTGGAAAGATCGGTCACATTATGCCAACTCTCTGGCAGAAGGGATCGCTCGGATGGGTGGAAGGATTGTTCACATTATGCCAACTCTGTGGCATAAGGGATTGCTCGGTGGTTAGAAGGATTGTTCACATTATGGCAACTCTGTGGCATAAGGGATTGCTCGGGTGGGTGGAAAGATCATTCACATTATGCCAACTCTCAAGCATAAGGGATTGCTCGAGTGGGTAGAAGGATCGTTAACATTATGCCAACTCTGTGGCATAAGGGATTGCTCGGGTGGGTAGAAGGATCAATCCCATTATGCCAACTCTCTGGCATAAGGGATTGCTCAGGTGGGTAGAAGGATCATTCACATCACGCAAACTCCCTGGCATATGGGATTGTTCGTGTGGGTAGAAGGATCAATACCATTATGCCAACTTTCTCGCATAAGGGATTGTTCGTGTGGGTAGAAGGATCAATCCCATTATGCCAACTCTCTCGCATAAGGGATTGCTCGGGTGGGTAGAAGGATTGTTCACATTATGGCAACTCTCTGGCATAAGGGATTGCTCGGGTGTGTGGAAAGATCGTGCACATTATGCCAACTCTCTGGCATAAGGGATTGCTCGGGTGGGTGGAAGGATTGTTCAATTTATGTCAACTCTCTGCAGTAAGAGATTGCTCTGGTGGGTAGTAGAATCATTTACATTCTGCCAACTCTGTGGCATAAGGGATTACTCGGGTGGGTAGAAGGATCAATCCCATTATGCCAACTCTCTTGTAAAAGGGATTGCTCTGGTGGGTAGAAGGATTTTTCACATTATGGCAACTCTCTGGCATAAGGGATTGCTCGGGTGGGTGGAAAGATCATTCACATTATGCCAACTCCCTGGCATAAGTGATTGCTTGGGTGGGTAGAAGGATCATTCACATTATGCCAACTCTCTGGGATAAGGGATTGCTCAGGTGGCTAGAAGGATCATTCACATCACGCCAACTCCCTGGCATATGGGATTGCTCGTGTGGGTAGAAGGATCAATCGCATTATGCCAACTCTCTCGCATAAGGGATTGCTCGGGTGGGTAGAAGGATTGTTCACATTATGGCAACTCTCTGGCATAAGGGATTGCTCGGTGTGGGTCGAGACATCGTTCACATTATGCCAACTCTCTGGCATAAGGGATTGCTCGGTGGGCGGAAGGATTGTTCAATTCATGCCAACTCTCTGCAATAAGAGATTGCTCTGGTGGGTAGAAGAATCATTAACATTATGCCAATACTGTGTCATAGGGGATTGCTCGGGTGGGTAGAAGGATCAATCAAATTATGCCAACTCTCTCGTGTAAGGGATTGCTCGGTTGGGTAGAAGGATTGTTCACATTATGGCAACTCTCTGGCATAAGGGATTGCTTGGGTGGGTGGAAAGATCGTTCACATTATGCCAACTCCCTGGCATAAGGGATTGCTTGGGCGGGTAGAAGGATTGTTCACATTACGCCAACTCCATGGCATAACGGATTGCTCAGGTGGGTAGAAGAATCATTCACATTATGCCAACTACCTGGCATAAGGGATTGCTCTAGTGGGCAAAAGGATTGTTCACATTAGGCCAACTCCTTGGCATACGGGGTTGCTTGGGTGGGTAAGAGGAGGATCGTTCCCATTATGGCAACTCTCTGGCATAAGGGATTGCTCGGGTGGGTAGACGGATCATTCTCGTTATGCCAACTCTCTGGCATAAGGGATTGCTCAGATTGGTAGAAGTTCCAATCCCATTATGCCAACTCTGTCGCATAAGGGATTGCTCGGGTGGGTAGAAGGATTGTTCACATTATGGCAATTCTCTGGCATAAGGGATTGCTCTTTTGGGTGGAAAGATTGTTCACATTATGCCAACTACTCTCTGGCATAAGGGATTGCTCAGGTGGTTGGAAGGATTGCTCACATTATGCCAACTCTCTGGCATAAGGGATTGCTCGGGTGGGTGGAAAGATCGTTCACATTATGCCAACTCCCTGGCATACGGGATTGCTAGGGTGGGAAGAAGGATCATTCACATTACGCCAACTCTCTGGCATAAGGGATTGCTCAGGTGTGTAGAAGGATCATTCACATTACGCCATCTCCCTGGCATATGGGATTGCTTAGGTGGGTAGAAGGTTCAATCGAATTATGCCAACTCTCTCGCATAAGGGATTGCTCAGGTGGGTAGAAGGATTGTTCACATTATGGCAACTCGCTGGCATAAGGGATTGCTCGGGTGGGTGGAAAGATCATTCACATTATGCCAACTCTCTGGCATAAGGGATTTCTCGGGTGGGTGGAAGGATTGTTCACATTATGCCAACTCTCTGGCATAAGAGATTGCTCGGGTGGGTAGTAGGATCGTTAACATTATGCCAACTCTGTGTCATAAGGGATTGCTAGGGTGGTTAGAAGAATCTTTCACATTATGCCAACTCTCTGGCATAAGGGATTGCACGGGTGGGTAGAAGGATCAATCCCATTATGCCAACTCTCTTGTATAAGGGATTGCTCGGTTGGGTAGAAGGATTGTTCACATTATGGCAACTCTCTGGAATAAGAGGTTGCTTGGGTGGGTGGAAAGATCGGTCACATTATGTCAACTCTCTGGCATAAGGGATTGCTCGGGTGGGTGGAAGGATTGTTCACATTATGCCAACTCTCTGGAATAAGAGATTGCTTGGGTGGGTGGAAGATCGGTCACATTATGCCAACTCTCTGGCAGAAGGGATCACTCGGGTGGGTGGAAGGCTTGTTCACATTATGCCAACTCTGTGGCATAAGGGATTGCTCGGTGGTTAGAAGGATTGTTCACATTATGGCAACTCTGTGGCATAAGGGATTGCTTGGGTGGGTGGAAGGATCACTCACATTATGCCAACTCTCAAGCATAAGGGATTGCTCGAGTGGGTAGAAGGAGCGTTAACATTATGCCAACTCTGTGGCATAAGAGATTGCTCGGGTGGGTAGAAGGATCAATCCCATTATGCCAACTCTCTGGCATAAGGGATTGCTCAGGTGGGTAGAAGGATCATTCACATCACGCAAACTCCCTGGCATATGGGATTGTTCGTGTGGGTAGAAGGATCAATACCATTATGCCAACTTTCTCGCATAAGGGATTGCTCGGGTGGGTAGAAGGATTGTTCACATTATGGCAACTCTCTGGCATAAGGGATTGCTCGGGTGGGTGGAAAGATCGTGCACATTATGCCAACTCTCTGGCATAAGGGATTGCTCGGGTGGGTGGAAGGATTGTTCAATTTATGCCAACTCTCTGCAATAAGAGATTGCTCTGGTGGGTAGAAGAATCATTAACATTATGCGAACTCTGTGGCATAAGGGATTGCTCGGGTGGTTAGAAGGATCGTTCACATTATGCCATCTCTCTGACAAAAGAGATTGCTTGGCTGGGTAGAAGGATCATTAACATTCTGCCAACTCTGTGGCATAAGGGATTACTCGGGTGGGTAGAAGGATCAATCCCATTATGCCAACTCTCTTGTAAAAGGGATTGCTCTGGTGGGTAGAAGGATTGTTCACATTATGGCAACTCTCTGGCATAAGGGATTGCTCGGGTGGGTGGAAAGATCGTTCACATTATGCCAACTCCCTGGCATAAGGGATTACTTGGGTGGGTAGAAGGATCATTCACATTATGCCAACTCTCTCGCATAAGGGATTGCTCGGGGTGGGTCGAGAGATCGTTCACATTATGCCAACTCTCTGGCATAAGGGATTGCTCGGGTGGGTGGAAGGATTGTTCAATTTATGCCAACTCTCTGCAATAAGAGATTGCTCTGGTGGGTAGAAGAATCATTAACATTATGCCAACTCTGTGGCATAAGGGATTGCTTGGGTGGTTAGAAGGATCATTCACATTATGCCACCTCTCTGGCATAAGGGATTGCTCGGGTGGGTGGAAGGATCGTTCACATTATGGCAACTCTCTGGCATACAGGATTGCTCGGGTGGGTAGACGGATCATTCTCGTTATGCCAACTCTCTGGCATAAGGGATTGCTCAGATTGGTAGAAGGTGCAATCCCATTATGCCAACTCTCTCGCATAAGGGATTGCTCGGGTGGGTAGAAGGATTGTTCACATTATGGCAACTCTCTGGCATA
The DNA here is from genome assembly GCF_040938575.1 of Ambystoma mexicanum. Lineage (NCBI taxonomy): Eukaryota > Metazoa > Chordata > Amphibia > Caudata > Ambystomatidae > Ambystoma > Ambystoma mexicanum. Next base: position 666,977,015 of record NC_090940.1, on the reverse strand, counting down.
AGGGATTGCTCCGTGGGTGGAAAAACCATTCACGTTATGCCAACTCTCTGGCATAAGGGATTTCTCGGGTGGGTGGAAGGATTGTTCACATTATGCCAACTCTCTGGCATAAGAGATTGCTTGGGTGGGTGGAAAGATCGTTCACATTATGCCACCCCCTGGCATAAGGGATTGCTTGGGTGGGTAGAAGGATCATTCACATTATGCCAACTTTCTGGCATAAGGGATTGCTCAGGTGGGTAGAAGGATCATTCACATCACACCAACTCCCTGGCATATGGGATTGCTCGTGTGGGTAGAAGGATCAATCCCATTATGCCAACTCTCTCGCATAAGGGATTGCTCGGATGGGTAGAAGGATTTTCACCTAATGCCAACTCTCTGGCATAAGGGATTGTTTGGGTGGGTAGAAGGATCATTAACATTCTGCCAACTCTGTGGCATAAGGGATTACTCGGGTGGGTAGAAGGATCAATCCCATTATGCCAACTCTCTTGTAAAAGGGATTGCTCTGGTGGGTAGAAGGATTGTTCACATTATGGCAACTCTCTGGCATAAGGGATTGCTCGGGTGGGTGGAAAGATCATTCACATTATGCCAACTCCCTGGCATAAGTGATTGCTTGGGTGGGTAGAAGGCTCATTCACATTATGCCAACTCTCTGGGATAAGGGATTGCTCAGGTGGCTAGAAGGATCATTCACATCACGCTAACTCCCTGGCATATGGGATTGCTCGTGTGGGTAGAAGGATCAATCCCATTATGCCAACTCTCTCGCATAAGGGATTGCTCGGGTGGGTAGAAGGATTGTTCACATTATGGCAACTCTCTGGCATAAGGGATTGCTCGGGGTGGGTCGAGAGATCGTTCACATTATGCCAACTCTCTGGCATAAGGGATTGCTCGGGTGGGTGGAAGGATTGTTCAATTTATGCCAACTCTCTGCAATAAGAGATTGCTCTGGTGGGTAGAAGAATCATTAACATTATGCCAACTCTGTGGCATAAGGGATTGCTCGGGTGGTTAGAAGGATCATTCACATTATGCCACCTCTCTGGCATAAGGGATTTCTCAGGTGGGTGGAAGGATTGTTCACATTATGCCAACTCTCTGGCATAAGAGATTGCGCGGGTCGGTAGAAGGATTGTTAACATTATGCCAAATCTGTGTCATAGGGGATTGCTCGGGTGGGTAGAAGGATCAATCCCATTATGCCAACTCTCTCGTGTAAGGGATTGCTCGGTTGGGTAGAAGGATTGTTCACATTATGGCAACTCTCTGGCATAAGGGATTGCTCGGGTGGGTGGAAAGATCGTTCACATTATGCCAACTCCCTGGCATAAGGGATTGCTTGGGCGGGTCGAAGGATTGTTCACATTACGCCAACTCCATGCCATAACGGATTGCTCAGGTGGGTAGAAGAATCATTCACATTATGCCAACTACCTGGCATAAGGGATTGCTCTAGTGGGCAAAAGGATTGTTCACATTAGGCCAACTCCTTGGCATACGGGGTTGCTTGGGTGGGTAAGAGGAGGATCGTTCCCATTATGGCAACTCTCTGGCATAAGGGATTGCTCAGATTGGTAGAAGGTCCAATCCCATTATGCCAACTCTCTCGCATAAGGGATTGCTCGGGTCGGTAGAAGGATTGTTCACATTATGGCAACTCTCTGGCATAAGGGATTGCTCTTTTGGGTGGAAAGATTGTTCACATTATGCCAACTACTCTCTGGCATAAGGGATTGCTCAGGTGGGTAGAAGAATCATTCACATTATGCCAACTACCTGGCATAAGGGATTGCTCTAGTGGGCAAAAGGATTGTTCACATTAGGCCAACTCCTTGGCATAAGAGATTGCTCGGATGGGTAGAAGGATCAATCCCATTATGCCAACTCTCTGGCATAAGGGATTGCTCAGGTGGGTAGAAGGATCATTCACATCACGCAAACTCCCTGGCATATGGGATTGTTCGTGTGGGTAGAAGGATCAATACCATTATGCCAACTTTCTGGCATAAGGGATTGCTCGGGTGGGTAGAAGGATTGTTCACATTATGGCAACTCTCTGGCATAAGGGATTGCTCGGGTGGGTGGAAAGATCGTGCACATTATGCCAACTCTCTGGCATAAGGGATTGCTCGGGTGGGTGGAAGGATTGTTCACATTATGCCATCTCTCTGACAAAAGAGATTGCTTGGCTGGGTAGAAGGATCATTAACATTCTGCCAACTCTGTGGCATAAGGGATTACTCGGGTGGGTAGAAGGATCAATCCCATTATGCCAACTCTCTTGTAAAAGGGATTGCTCTGGTGGGTAGAAGGATTGTTCACATTATGGCAACTCTCTGGCATAAGGGATTGCTCGGGTGGGTGGAAAGATCGTTCACATTATGCCAACTCCCTGGCATAAGGGATTACTTGGGTGGGTAGAAGGATCCATCACATTATGCCAACTCTCTCGCATAAGGGATTGCTCGGGGTGGGTCGAGAGATCGTTCACATTATGCCAACTCTCTGGCATAAGGGATTGCTCGGGTGGGTGGAAGGATTGTTCAATTTATGCCAACTCTCTGCAATAAGAGATTGCTCTGGTGGGTAGAAGAATCATTAACATTATGCCAACTCTGTGGCATAAGGGATTGCTTGGGTGGTTAGAAGGATCGTTCACATTATGCCACCTCTCTGGCATAAGGGATTGCTCGGGTGGGTGGAAGGATCGTTCACATTTTGGCAACTCTCTGGCATACGGGATTGCTCGGGTGGGTAGACGGATCATTCTCGTTATGCCAACTCTCTGGCATAAGGGATTGCTCAGATTGGTAGAAGGTCCAATCCCATTATGCCAACTCTCTCGCATAAGGGATTGCTCGGGTGGGTAGTAGGATTGTTCACATTATGGCAACTCTCTGGCATAAGGGATTGCTCTGTTGGGTGGAAAGATTGTTCACATTATGCCAACTACTCTCTGGCATAAGGGATTGCTCAGGTGGTTGGAAGGATTGTTCACATTATGCCAACTCTCTGGCATTAGGGATTGCTCGGGTGGGTGGAAAGATCGTTCACATTATGCCAACTCCCTGGCATACGGGATTGCTTGGGTGGGAAGAAGGATCATTGACATTATGCCAACTCTCTGGCATAAGGGATTGCTCAGGTGTGTAGAAGGATCATTCACATTACGCCATCTCCCTGGCATATGGGATTGCTTAGGTGGGTAGAAGGATCAATCCCATTATGCCAACTCTCTCGCATAAGGGATTGCTCGGGTGGGTAGAAGGATTGTTCACATTATGGCAACTCTCTGGCATAAGGGATTGCTCCGTGGGTGGAAAAACCATTCACATTATGCCAACTCTCTGGCATAAGGGATTTCTCGGGTGGGTGGAAGGATTGTTCACATTATGCCAACTCTCTGGCATAAGAGATTGCTTGGGTGGGTGGAAAGATCGTTCACATTATGCCACTCCCTGGCATAAGGGATTGCTTGGGTGGGTAGAAGGATCATTCACATTATGCCAACTTTCTGGCATAAGGGATTGCTCAGGTGGGTAGAAGGATCATTCACATCACACCAACTCCCTGGCATATGGGATTGCTCGTGTGGGTAGAAGGATCAATCCCATTATGCCAACTCTCTCGCATAAGGCATTGCTCGGATTGGGTAGAAGGATTTTCACCTAATGCCAACTCTCTGGCATAAGGGATTGTTTGGGTGGGTTGAAGGTCCAATCCCATTATGCCAACTCTCTCGCATAAGGGATTGCTCGGGTGGGTAGTAGGATTGTTCACATTATGGCAACTCTCTGGCATAAGGGATTGCTCTGTTGGGTGGAAAGATTGTTCACATTATGCCAACTACTCTCTGGCATAAGGGATTGCTCAGGTGGTTGGAAGGATTGTTCACATTATGCCAACTCTCTGGCATAAGGGATTGCTCGGGTGGGTGGAAAGATCGTTCACATTATGCCAACTCCCTGGCATACGGGATTGCTTGGGTGGGAAGAAGGATCATTCACATTATGCCAACTCTCTGGCATAAGGGATTGCTCAGGTGTGTAGAAGGATCATTCACATTACGCCATCTCCCTGGCATATGGGATTGCTTAGGTGGGTAGAAGGATCAATCCCATTATGCCAACTCTCTCGCATAAGGGATTGCTCGGGTGGGTAGAAGGATTGTTCACATTATGGCAACTCTCTGGCATAAGGGATTGCTCCGTGGGTGGAAAAACCATTCACATTATGCCAACTCTCTGGCATAAGGGATTTCTCGGGTGGGTGGAAGGATTGTTCACATTATGCCAACTCTCTGGCATAAGAGATTGCTTGGGTGGGTGGAAAGATCGTTCACATTATGCCACTCCCTGGCATAAGGGATTGCTTGGGTGGGTAGAAGGATCATTCACATTATGCCAACTTTCTGGCATAAGGGATTGCTCAGGTGGGTAGAAGGATCATTCACATCACACCAACTCCCTGGCATATGGGATTGCTCGGATGGGTAGAAGGATTTTCACCTAATGCCAACTCTCTGGCATAAGGGATTGTTTGGGTGGGTAGAAGGATCATTAACATTCTGCCAACTCTGTGGCATAAGGGATTACTCGGGTGGGTAGAAGGATCAATCCCTTTATGCCAACTCTCTTGTAAAAGGGATTGCTCTGGTGGGTAGAAGGATTCTTCACATTATGGCAACTCTCTGGCATAAGGGATTGCTCGGGAGGGTGGAAAGATCATTCACATTATGCCAACTCCCTGGCATAAGTGATTGCTTGGGTGGGTAGAAGGATCATTCACATTATGCCAACTCTCTGGGATAAGGGATTGCTCAGGTGGCTAGAAGGATCATTCACATCACGCCAACTCCCTGGCATATGGGATTGCTTGTGTGGGTAGAAGGATCAATCCCATTATGCCAACTCTCTCGCATAAGGGATTGCTCGGGTGGGTAGAAGGATTGTTCACATTATGGCAACTCTCTGGCATAAGGGATTGCTCGGGGTGGGTCGAGAGATCGTTCACATTATGCCGACTCTCTGGCATAAGGGATTGCTCGGGTGGGTGGAAGGATTGTTCAATTTATGCCAACTCTCTGCAATAAGAGATTGCTCTGGTGGGTAGAAGAATCATTAACATTATGCCAACTCTGTGGCATAAGGGATTGCTCAGGTGGTTAGAAGGATCATTCACATTATGCCAACTCTCTGGGATAAGGGATTGCTCAGGTGGCTAGAAGGATCATTCACATCACGCCAACTCCCTGGCATATGGGATTGCTCGTGTGGGTAGAAGGATCAATCCCATTATGCCAACTCTCTCGCATAAGGGATTGCTCGGGTGGGTAGAAGGATTGTTCACATTATGGCAACTCTCTGGCATAAGGGATTGCTCCGTGGGTGGGAAAACCATTCAAATTATGCCAACTCTCTGGCATAAGGGATTTCTCGGGTGGGTGGAAGGATTGTTCACATTATGCCAACTCTCTGGCATAAGAGATTGCTTGGGTGGGTAGAAAGATCGTTCACATTATGCCACTCCCTGGCATAAGGGATTGCTTGGGTGGGTAGAAGGATCATTCACATTATGCCAACTTTCTGGCATAAGGGATTGCTCAGGTGGGTAGAAGGATCATTCACATCACACCAACTCCCTGGCATATGGGATTGCTCGTGTGGGTAGAAGGATCAATCCCATTATGCCAACTCTCTCGCATAAGGGATTGCTCGGATGGGTAGAAGGATTTTCACCTAATGCCAACTCTCTGGCATAAGGGATTGTTTTGGTGGGTAGAAGGATCATTAACATTCTGCCAACTCTGTGGCATAAGGGATTACTCGGGTGGGTAGAAGGATCAATCCCATTATGGCAACTCTCTGGCATAAGGGATTGTTCGGGTGGGTGGAAAGATCATTCACATTATGCCAACTCCCTGGCATAAGTGATTGATTGGGTGGGTAGAAGGATCATTCACATTATGCCAACTCTCTGAGATAAGGGATTGCTCAGGTGGCTAGAAGGATCATTCACATCACGCCAACTCCCTGGCATATGGGATTGCTCGTGTGGGTAGAAGGATCAATCCCATTATGCCAACTCTCTCGCATAAGGGATTGCTCGGGTGGGTAGAAGGATTGTTCACATTATGGCAACTCTCTGGCATAAGGGATTGCTCGGGGTGGGTCGAGAGATCGTTCACATTATGCCAACTCTCTGGCATAAGGGATTGCTGGGGTGGGTTCAAGGATTGTTCAATTTATGCCAACTCTCTGCAATAAGAGATTGCTCTGGTGGGTAGAAGAATCATTAACATTATGCCAACTCTGTGGCATAAGGGATTGCTCAGGTGGTTAGAAGGATCATTCACATTATGCCACCTCTCTGGCATAAGGGATTTCTCAGGTGGGTGGAAGGATTGTTCACATATGCCAACTCTCTGGCATAAGAGATTGCTCGGGTCGGTAGAAGGATCGTTAACATTATGCCAAATCTGTGTCATAGGGGATTGCTCGGGTGGGTAGAAGGATCAATCCCATTATGCCAACTCTCTCGTGTAAGGGATTGCTCGGTTGGGTAGAAGGATTGTTCACATTATGGCAACTCTCTGGCATAAGGGATTGCTCGGGTGGGTGGAAAGATCGTTCACATTATGCCAACTCCCTGGCATAAGGGATTGCTTGGGCGGGTAGAAGGATTGTTCACATTACGCCAACTCCATGCCATAACGGATTGCTCAGGTGGGTAGAAGAATCATTCACATTATGCCAACTACCTGGCATAAGGGATTGCTCTAGTGGGCAAAAGGATTGTTCACATTAGGCCAACTCCTTGGCATACGGGGTTGCTTGGGTGGGTAAGAGGAGGATCGTTCCCATTATGACAACTCTCTGGCATAAGGGATTGCTCAGATTGGTAGAAGGTCCAATCCCATTATGCCAACTCTCTCGCATAAGGGATTGCTCGGGTCGGTAGAAGGATTGTTCACATTATGGCAACTCTCTGGCATAAGGGATTGCTCTTTTGGGTGGAAAGATTGTTCACATTATGCCAACTACTCTCTGGCATAAGGGATTGCTCAGGTGGGTAGAAGAATCATTCACATTATGCCAACTACCTGGCATAAGGGATTGCTCTAGTGGGCAAAAAGATTGTTCACATTAGGCCAACTCCTTGGCATAAGGGATTGCTCGGGTGGGTAGACGGATCATTCTCGTTATGCCAACTCTCTGGCATAAGGGATTGCTCAGATTGGTAGAAGGTCCAATCCCATTATGCCAACTCTCTCGCATAAGGGATTGCTCGGGTGGGTAGAAGGATTGTTCACATTATGGCAACTCTCTGGCATAAGGGATTGCTCTTTTGGGTGGAATGATTGTTCACATTATGCCAACTACTCTCTGGCATAAGGGATTGCTCAGGTGGTTGGAAGGATTGTTCACATTATGGCAACTCTCTGGCATAAGGGATTGCTCGGATGGGTGGAAAGATCGTTCACATTATGCCAACTCCCTGGCATACGGGATTGCTTGGGTGGGAAGAAAGATCATTCACATTACGCCAACTCTCTGGCATAAGGGATTGCTCAGGTGTGTAGAAGGATCATTCACATTACGCCATCTCCCTGGCATATGGGATTGCTAAGGTGGGTAGAAGGATCAATCCCATTATGCCAACTCTCTCGCATAAGGGATTGCTCGGGTGGGTAGAAGGATTGTTCACATTGGCATAAGGGATTGCTTGGGTGGGTGGAAAGATCGTTCACATTATGCCAACTCCCTGGCATAAGGGATTATTTGGGTGGGTAGAAGGATCAATCACATTACGCCAACTCTCTGGCATAAGGGTTTGCTCAGGTGGGTAGAAGGATCATTCACATGACGCCAACTCCCTGGTTTATGGGATTGCTTAGGTGGGTAGAAGGATCAATCGAATTATGCCAACTCTCTCGCATAAGGGATTGCTCAGGTGGGTAGAAGGATTGTTCACATTATGGCAACTCGCTGGCATAAGGGATTGCTCGGGTGGGTGGAAAGATCATTCACATTATGCCAACTCTCTGGCATAAGGGATTTCTCGGGTGGGTGGAAGGATTGTTCACATTATGCCAACTCTCTGGCATAAGAGATTGCTCGGGTGAGTAGAAGGATCGTTAACATTATTCCAACTCTGTGTCATAAGGGATTGCTAGGGTGGTTAGAAGAATCTTTCACATTATGCCAACTCTCTGGCATAAGGGATTGCACGGGTGGGTAGAAGGATCAATCCCATTATGCCAACTCTCTTGTATAAGGGATTGCTCGGTTGGGTAGAAGGATTGTTCACATTATGGCAACTCTCTGGAATAAGAGGTTGCTTGGGTGGGTGGAAAGATCGGTCACATTATGTCAACTCTCTGGCATAAGGGATTGCTCGGGTGGGTAGAAGGATTGTTCACATTATGCCAACTCTCTGGAATAAGAGATTGCTTGGGTGGGTGGAAAGATCGGTCACATTATGCCAACTCTCTGGCAGAAGGGATCGCTCGGATGGGTGGAAGGATTGTTCACATTATGCCAACTCTGTGGCATAAGTGATTGCTCGGTGGTTAGAAGGATTGTTCACATTATGGCAACTCTGTGGCATAAGGGATTGCTCGGGTGGGTGGAAAGATCATTCACATTATGCCAACTCTCAAGCATAAGGGATTGCTCGAGTGGGTAGAAGGATCGTTAACATTATGCCAACTCTGTGGCATAAGGGATTGCTCGGGTGGGTAGAAGGATCAATCCCATTATGCCAACTCTCTGGCATAAGGGATTGCTCAGGTGGGTAGAAGGATCATTCACATCACGCAAACTCCCTGGCATATGGGATTGTTCGTGTGGGTAGAAGGATCAATACCATTATGCCAACTTTCTTGCATAAGGGATTGCTCGGGTGGGTAGAATGATTGTTCACATTATGGCAACTCTCTGGCATAAGGGATTGCTCGGGTGGGTGGAAAGATCGTTAACATTATGCCAACTCTGTGGCATAAGGGATTGCTCGGGTGGGTAGAAGGATCAATCCCATTATGCCAACTCTCTGGCATAAGGGATTGCTCAGGTGGGTAGAAGGATCATTCACATCACGCAAACTCCCTGGCATATGGGATTGTTCGTGTGGGTAGAAGGATCAATACCATTATGCCAACTTTCTCGCATAAGGGATTGTTCGTGTGGGTAGAAGGATCAATCCCATTATGCCAACTCTCTCGCATAAGGGATTGCTCGGGTGGGTAGAAGGATTGTTCACATTATGGCAACTCTCTGGCATAAGGAATTGCTCGGGGTGGGTCGAGAGATCGTTCACATTATGCCAACTCTCTGGCATAAGGGATTGCTCGGGTGGGTGGAAGGATTGTTCAATTTATGCCAACTCTCTGCAATAAGAGATTGCTCTGGTGGATAGAAGAATCATTAACATTATGCCAACTCTGTGGCATAAGGGATTGCTCGGGTGGTTAGAAGGATCATTCACATTATGCCACCTCTCTGGCATAAGGGATTTCTCAGGTGGGTGGAAGGATTGTTCACATTATGCCAACTCTCTGGCATAAGAGATTGCTCGGGTCGGTAGAAGGATCGTTAACATTATGCCAAATCTGTGTCATAGGGGATTGCTCGGGTGGGTAGAAGGATCAATCCCATTATGCCAACTCTCTCGTGTAAGGGATTGCTCGGTTGGGTAGAAGGATTGTTCACATTATGGCAACTCTCTGGCATAAGGGATTGCTCGGGTGGGTGGAAAGATCGGTCACATTATGTCAACTCTCTGGCATAAGGGATTGCTCGGGTGGGTGGAAGGATTGTTCACATTATGCCAACTCTCTGGAATAAGAGATTGCTTGGGTGGGTGGAAAGATCGGTCACATTATGCCAACTTTCTGGCAGAAGGGATCGCTCAGATGGGTGGAAGGATTGTTCACATTATGCCAACTCTGTGGCATAAGGGATTGCTCGGGTGGGTGGAAAGATCATTCACATTATGCCAACTCTCAAGCATAAGGGATTGCTCGAGTGGGTAGAAGGATCGTTAACATTATGCCAACTCTGTGGCATAAGGGATTGCTCGGGTGGGTAGAAGGATCAATCCCATTATGCCAACTCTCTGGCATAAGGGATTGCTCAGGTGAGTAGAAGGATCATTCACATCACGCAAACTCTCTGGCATATGGGATTGTTCGTGTGGGTAGAAGGATCAATACCATTATGCCAACTTTCTCGCATAAGGGATTGCTCGGGTGGGTAGAATGATTGTTCACATTATGGCAACTCTCTGGCATAAGGGATTGCTCGGGTGGGTGGAAAGATCGTTAACATTATGCCAACTCTGTGGCATAAGGGATTGCTCGGGTGGGTAGAAGGATCAATCCCATTATGCCAACTCTCTGGCATAAGGGATTGCTCAGGTGGGTAGAAGGATCATTCACATCACGCAAACTCCCTGGCATATGGGATTGTTCATGTGGGTAGAAGGATCAATACCATTATGCCAACTTTCTCGCATAAGGGATTGTTCGTGTGGGTAGAAGGATCAATCCCATTATGCCACCTCTCTCGCATAAGGGATTGCTCGGGTGGGTAGAAGGATTGTTCACATTATGGCAACTCTCTGGCATAAGGGATTGCTCGGGTGTGTGGAAAGATCGTGCACATTATGCCAACTCTCTGGCATAAGGGATTGCTCGGGTGGGTGGAAGGATTGTTCAATTTATGTCAACTCTCTGCAATGAGAGATTGCTCTGGTGGGTAGAAGAATCATTAACATTATGCCAACTCTGTGGCATAAGGGATTGCTCGGGTGGTTAGAAGGATCGTTCACATTATGCCATCTCTCTGACAAAAGAGATTGATTGGCTGGGTAGAAGGATCATTAACATTCTGCCAACTCTGTGGCATAAGGGATTACTCGGGTGGGTAGAAGGATCAATCCCATTATGCCAACTCTCTTGTAAAAGGGATTGCTCTGGTGGGTAGAAGGATTGTTCACATTATGGCAACTCTCTGGCATAAGGGATTGCTCGGGTGGGTGGAAAGATCATTCACATTATGCCAACTCCCTGGCATAAGTGATTGCTTGGGTGGGTAGAAGGATCATTCACATTGTGCCAACTCTCTGGGATAAGGGATTGCTCAGGTGGCTAGAAGGATCATTCACATCACGCCAACTCCCTGGCATATGGGATTGCTCGTGTGGGTAGAAGGATCAATCCCATTATGCCAACTCTCTCGCATAAGGGATTGCTCGGGTGGGTAGAAGGATTGTTCACATTATGGCAACTCTCTGGCATAAGGAATTGCTCGGGGTGGGTCGAGAGATCGTTCACATTATGCCAACTCTCTGGCATAAGGGATTGCTCGGGTGGGTGGAAGGATTGTTCAATTTATGCCAACTCTCTGCAATAAGAGATTGCTCTGGTGGATAGAAGAATCATTAACATTATGCCAACTCTGTGGCATAAGGGATTGCTCGGGTGGTTAGAAGGATCATTCACATTATGCCACCTCTCTGGCATAAGGGATTTCTCAGGTGGGTGGAAGGATTGTTCACATTATGCCAACTCTCTGGCATAAGAGATTGCTCGGGTTGGTAGAAGGATCGTTAACATTATGCCAAATCTGTGGATCAATCCCATTATGCCAACTCTCTCGTGTAAGGGATTGCTCGGTTGGGTAGAAGGATTGTTCACATTATGGCAACTCTCTGGCATAAGGGATTGCTCAGGTGGGTGGAAAGATCGTTCACATTATGCCAACTCCCTGGCATAAGGGATTGCTTGGGCGGGTAGAAGGATTGTTCACATTACGCCAACTCCATGGCATAACGGATTGCTCAGGTGGGTAGAAGAATCATTCACATTATGCCAACTACCTGGCATAAGGGATTGCTCTAGTGGGCAAAAGGATTGTTCACATTAGGCCAACTCCTTGGCATACGGGGTTGCTTGGGTGGGTAAGAGGAGGATCGTTCCCATTATGGCAACTCTCTGGCATAAGGGATTGCTCGGGTGGGTAGACGGATCATTCTCGTTATGCCAACTCTCTGGCATAAGGGATTGCTCAGATTGGTAGAAGGTCCAATCCCATTATGCCAACTCTCTCGCATAAGGGATTGCTCGGGTGGGTAGAAGGATTGTTCACATTATGGCAATTCTCTGGCATAAGGGATTGCTCTTTTGGGTGGAAAGATTGTTCACATTATGCCAACTACTCTCTGGCATAAGGGATTGCTCAGGTGGTTGGAAGGATTGTTCACATTATGCCAACTCCATGGCATAACGGATTGCTCAGGTGGGTAGAAGAATCATTCACATTATGCCAACTACCTGGCATAAGGGATTGCTCTAGTGGGCAAAAGAATTGTTCACATTAGGCCAACTCCTTGGCATACGGGGTTGCTTGGGTGGGTAAGAGGAGGATCGTTCCCATTATGGCAACTCTCTGGCATAAGGGATTGCTCGGGTGGGTAGACGGATCATTCTCGTTATGCCAACTCTCTGGCATAAGGGATTGCTCAGATTGGTAGAAGGTCCAATCCCATTATGCCAACTCTCTCGCATAAGGGATTGCTCGGGTGGGTAGAAGGATTGTTCACATTATGGCAATTCTCTGGCATAAGGGATTGCTATTTTGGGTGGAAAGATTGTTCACATTATGCCAAATACTCTCTGGCATAAGGGATTGCTCAGGTGGTTGGAAGGATTGTTCACATTATGCCAACTCTCTGGCATCAGGGATTGCTCGGGTGGGTGGAAAGATCGTTCACATTATGCCAACTCCCTGGCATACGGGATTGCTTGGGTGGGAAGAAGGATCATTCACATTACGCCAACTCTCTGGCATAAGGGATTGCTCAGGTGTGTAGAAGGATCATTCACATTACGCCATCTCCCTGGCATATGGGATTGCTAAGGTGGGTAGAAGGATCAATCCCATTATGCCAACTCTCTCGCATAAGGGATTGCTCGGGTGGGTAGAAGGATTGTTCACATTATGGCAACTCTCTGGCATAAGGGATTGCTCGGGTGGGTGGAAAGATCGTTCACATTATGCCAACTCCCTGGCATACGGGATTATTTGGGTGGGTAGAAGGATCAATCACATTACGCCAACTCTCTGGCATAAGGGTTTGCTCAGGTGGGTAGAAGGATCATTCACATTACGCCAACTCCCTGGTTTATGGGATTGCTTAGGTGGGTAGAAGGATCAATCGAATTATGCCAACTCTCTCGCATAAGGGATTGCTCAGGTGGGTAGAAGGATTGTTCACATTATGGCAACTCGCTGGCATAAGGGATTGCTCGGGTGGGTGGAAAGATCATTCACATTATGCCAACTCTCTGGCATAAGGGATTTCTCGGGTGGGTGGAAGGATTGTTCACATTATGCCAACTCCTGGCATAAGAGATTGCTCGGGTGGGTAGAAGGATCGTTAACATTATGCCAACTCTGTGTCATAAGGGATTGCTAGGGTGGTTAGAAGAATCTTTCACATTATGCCAACTCTCTGGCATAAGGGATTGCACGGGTGGGTAGAAGGATCAATCCCATTATGCCAACTCTCTTGTATAAGGGATTGCTCGGTTGGGTAGAAGGATTGTTCACATTATGGCAACTCTCTGGAATAAGAGGTTGCTTGGGTGGGTGGAAAGATCGGTCACATTATGTCAACTCTCTGGCATAAGGGATTGCTCGGGTGGGTGGAAGGATTGTTCACATTATGCCAACTCTCTGGAATAAGAGATTGCTTGGGTGGGTGGAAGATCGGTCACATTATGCCAACTCTCTGGCAGAAGGGATCGCTCGGGTGGGTGGAAGGATTGTTCACATTATGCCAACTCTGTGGCATAAGGGATTGCTCGGTGGTTAGAAGGATTGTTCACATTATGGCAACTCTGTGGCATAAGGGATTGCTCGGGTGGGTGGAAGGATCACTCACATTATGCCAACTCTCAAGCATAAGGGATTGCTCGAGTGGGTAGAAGGATCGTTAACATTATGCCAACTCTGTGGCATAAGAGATTGCTCGGGTGGGTAGAAGGATCAATCCCATTATGCCAACTCTCTGGCATAAGGGATTGCTCAGGTGGGTAGAAGGATCATTCACATCACGCAAACTCCCTGGCATATGGGATTGTTCGTGTGGGTAGAAGGATCAATACCATTATGCCAACTTTCTCGCATAAGGGATTGCTCGGGTGGGTAGAAGGATTGTTCACATTATGGCAACTCTCTGGCATAAGGGATTGCTCGGGTGGGTGGAAAGATCGTGCACATTATGCCAACTCTCTGGCATAAGGGATTGCTCGGGTGGGTGAAAGGATTGTTCAATTTATGCCAACTCTCTGCAATAAGAGATTGCTCTGGTGGGTAGAAGAATCATTAACATTATGCGAACTCTGTGGCATAAGGGATTGCTCGGGTGGTTAGAAGGATCGTTCACATTATGCCATCTCTCTGACAAAAGAGATTGCTTGGCTGGGTAGAAGGATCATTAACATTCTGCCAACTCTGTGGCATAAGGGATTACTCGGGTGGGTAGAAGGATCAATCCCATTATGCCAACTCTCTTGTAAAAGGGATTGCTCTGGTGGGTAGAAGGATTGTTCACATTATGGCAACTCTCTGGCATAAGGGATTGCTCGGGTGGGTGGAAAGATCGTTCACATTATGCCAACTCCCTGGCATAAGGGATTACTTGGGTGGGTAGAAGGATCATTCACATTATGCCAACTCTCTCGCATAAGGGATTGCTCGGGGTGGGTCGAGAGATCGTTCACATTATGCCAACTCTCTGGCATAAGGGATTGCTCGGGTGGGTGGAAGGATTGTTCAATTTATGCCAACTCTCTGCAATAAGAGATTGCTCTGGTGGGTAGAAGAATCATTAACATTATGCCAACTCTGTGGCATAAGGGATTGCTTGGGTGGTTAGAAGGATCATTCACATTATGCCACCTCTCTGGCATAAGGGATTGCTCGGGTGGGTGGAAGGATCGTTCACATTATGGCAACTCTCTGGCATACAGGATTGCTCGGGTGGGTAGACGGATCATTCTCGTTATGCCAACTCTCTGGCATAAGGGATTGCTCAGATTGGTAGAAGGTGCAATCCCATTATGCCAACTCTCTCGCATAAGGGATTGCTCGGGTGGGTAGAAGGATTGTTCACATTATGGCAACTCTCTGGCATAAGGGATTGCTCCGTGGGTGGAAAAACCATTCACGTTATGCCAACTCTCTGGCATAAGGGATTTCTCGGGTGGGTGGAAGGATTGTTCACATTATGCCAACTCTCTGGCATAAGAGATTGCTTGGGTGGGTGGAAAGATCGTTCACATTATGCCACTCCCTGGCATAAGGGATTGCTTGGGTGGGTAGAAGGATCATTCACATTATGCCAACTTTCTGGCATAAGGGATTGCTCAGGTGGGTAGAAGGATCATTCACATCACACCAACTCCCTGGCATATGGGATTGCTCGTGTGGGTAGAAGGATCAATCCCATTATGCCAACTCTCTCGCATAAGGGATTGCTCGGATGGGTAGAAGGATTTTCACCTAATGCCAACTCTCTGGCATAAGGGATTGTTTGGGTGGGTAGAAGGATCATTAACATTCTGCCAACTCTGTGGCATAAGGGATTACTCGGGTGGGTAGAAGGATCAATCCCATTATGCCAACTCTCTTGTAAAAGGGATTGCTCTGGTGGGTAGAAGGATTGTTCACATTATGGCAACTCTCTGGCATAAGGGATTGCTCGGGTGGGTGGAAAGATCATTCACATTATGCCAACTCCCTGGCATAAGTGATTGCTTGGGTGGGTAGAAGGCTCATTCACATTATGCCAACTCTCTGGGATAAGGGATTGCTCAGGTGGCTAGAAGGATCATTCACATCACGCCAACTCCCTGGCATATGGGATTGCTCGTGTGGGTAGAAGGATCAATCCCATTATGCCAACTCTCTCGCATAAGGGATTGCTCGGGTGGGTAGAAGGATTGTTCACATTATGGCAACTCTCTGGCATAAGGGATTGCTCGGGGTGGGTCGAGAGATCGTTCACATTATGCCAACTCTCTGGCATAAGGGATTGCTCGGGTGGGTGGAAGGATTGTTCAATTTATGCCAACTCTCTGCAATAAGAGATTGCTCTGGTGGGTAGAAGAATCATTAACATTATGCCAACTCTGTGGCATAAGGGATTGCTCGGGTGGTTAGAAGGATCATTCACATTATGCCACCTCTCTGGCATAAGGGATTTCTCAGGTGGGTGGAAGGATTGTTCACATTATGCCAACTCTCTGGCATAAGAGATTGCGCGGGTCGGTAGAAGGATTGTTAACATTATGCCAAATCTGTGTCATAGGGGATTGCTCGGGTGGGTAGAAGGATCAATCCCATTATGCCAACTCTCTCGTGTAAGGGATTGCTCGGTTGGGTAGAAGGATTGTTCACATTATGGCAACTCTCTGGCATAAGGGATTGCTCGGGTGGGTGGAAAGATCGTTCACATTATGCCAACTCCCTGGCATAAGGGATTGCTTGGGCGGGTCGAAGGATTGTTCACATTACGCCAACTCCATGCCATAACGGATTGCTCAGGTGGGTAGAAGAATCATTCACATTATGCCAACTACCTGGCATAAGGGATTGCTCTAGTGGGCAAAAGGATTGTTCAAATTAGGCCAACTCATTGGCATACGGGGTTGCTTGGGTGGGTAAGAGGAGGATCGTTCCCATTATGGCAACTCTCTGGCATAAGGGATTGCTCAGATTGGTAGAAGGTCCAACCCCATTATGCCAACTCTCTCGCATAAGGGATTGCTCGGGTCGGTAGAAGGATTGTTCACATTATGGCAACTCTCTGGCATAAGGGATTGCTCTTTTGGGTGGAAAGATTGTTCACATTATGCCAACTACTCTCTGGCATAAGGGATTGCTCAGGTGGGTAGAAGAATCATTCACATTATGCCAACTACCTGGCATAAGGGATTGCTCTAGTGGGCAAAAGGATTGTTCACATTAGGCCAACTCCTTGGCATAAGAGATTGCTCGGATGGGTAGAAGGATCAATCCCATTATGCCAACTCTCTGGCATAAGGGATTGCTCGGGTGGGTAGAAGGATTGTTCACATTATGGCAACTCTCTGGCATAAGGGATTGCTCGGGTGGGTGGAAAGATCGTGCACATTATGCCAACTCTCTGGCATAAGGGATTGCTCGGGTGGGTGGAAGGATTGTTCACATTATGCCATCTCTCTGACAAAAGAGATTGCTTGGCTGGGTAGAAGGATCATTAACATTCTGCCAACTCTGTGGCATAAGGGATTACTCGGGTGGGTAGAAGGATCAATCCCATTATGCCAACTCTCTTGTAAAAGGGATTGCTCTGGTGGGTAGAAGGATTGTTCACATTATGGCAACTCTCTGGCATAAGGGATTGCTCGGGTGGGTGGAAAGATCGTTCACATTATGCCAACTCCCTGGCATAAGGGATTACTTGGGTGGGTAGAAGGATCCATCACATTATGCCAACTCTCTCGCATAAGGGATTGCTCGGGGTGGGTCGAGAGATCGTTCACATTATGCCAACTCTCTGGCATAAGGGATTGCTCGGGTGGGTGGAAGGATTGTTCAATTTATGCCAACTCTCTGCAATAAGAGATTGCTCTGGTGGGTAGAAGAATCATTAACATTATGCCAACTCTGTGGCATAAGGGATTGCTTGGGTGGTTAGAAGGATCATTCACATTATGCCACCTCTCTGGCATAAAGGATTGCTCGGGTGGGTGGAAGGATCGTTCACATTTTGGCAACTCTCTGGCATACGGGATTGCTCGGGTGGGTAGACGGATCATTCTCGTTATGCCAACTCTCTGGCATAAGGGATTGCTCAGATTGGTAGAAGGTCCAATCCCATTATGCCAACTCTCTCGCATAAGGGATTGCTCGGGTGGGTAGTAGGATTGTTCACATTATGGCAACTCTCTGGCATAAGGGATTGCTCTGTTGGGTGGAAAGATTGTTCACATTATGCCAACTACTCTCTGGCATAAGGGATTGCTCAGGTGGTTGGAAGGATTGTTCACATTATGCCAACTCTCTGGCATTAGGGATTGCTCGGGTGGGTGGAAAGATCGTTCACATTATGCCAACTCCCTGGCATACGGGATTGCTTGGGTGGGAAGAAGGATCATTCACATTATGCCAACTCTCTGGCATAAGGGATTGCTCAGGTGTGTAGAAGGATCATTCACATTACGCCATCTCCCTGGCATATGGGATTGCTTAGGTGGGTAGAAGGATCAATCCCATTATGCCAACTCTCTCGCATAAGGGATTGCTCGGGTGGGTAGAAGGATTGTTCACATTATGGCAACTCTCTGGCATAAGGGATTGCTCCGTGGGTGGAAAAACCATTCACATTATGCCAACTCTCTGGCATAAGGGATTTCTCGGGTGGGTGGAAGGATTGTTCACATTATGCCAACTCTCTGGCATAAGAGATTGCTTGGGTGGGTGGAAAGATCGTTCACATTATGCCACTCCCTGGCATAAGGGATTGCTTGGGTGGGTAGAAGGATCATTCACATTATGCCAACTTTCTGGCATAAGGGATTGCTCAGGTGGGTAGAAGGATCATTCACATCACACCAACTCCCTGGCATATGGGATTGCTCGTGTGGGTAGAAGGATCAATCCCATTATGCCAACTCTCTCGCATAAGGCATTGCTCGGATTGGGTAGAAGGATTTTCACCTAATGCCAACTCTCTGGCATAAGGGATTGTTTGGGTGGGTTGAAGGTCCAATCCCATTATGCCAACTCTCTCGCATAAGGGATTGCTCGGGTGGGTAGTAGGATTGTTCACATTATGGCAACTCTCTGGCATAAGGGATTGCTCTGTTGGGTGGAAAGATTGTTCACATTATGCCAACTACTCTCTGGCATAAGGGATTGCTCAGGTGGTTGGAAGGATTGTTCACATTATGCCAACTCTCTGGCATAAGGGATTGCTCGGGTGGGTGGAAAGATCGTTCACATTATGCCAACTCCCTGGCATACGGGATTGCTTGGGTGGGAAGAAGGATCATTCACATTATGCCAACTCTCTGGCATAAGGGATTGCTCAGGTGTGTAGAAGGATCAATCACATTACGCCATCTCCCTGGCATATGGGATTGCTTAGGTGGGTAGAAGGATCAATCCCATTATGCCAACTCTCTCGCATAAGGGATTGCTCGGGTGGGTAGAAGGATTGTTCACATTATGGCAACTCTCTGGCATAAGGGATTGCTCCGTGGGTGGAAAAACCATTCACATTATGCCAACTCTCTGGCATAAGGGATTTCTCGGGTGGGTGGAAGGATTGTTCACATTATGCCAACTCTCTGGCATAAGAGATTGCTTGGGTGGGTGGAAAGATCGTTCACATTATGCCACTCCCTGGCATAAGGGATTGCTTGGGTGGGTAGAAGGATCATTCACATTATGCCAACTTTCTGGCATAAGGGATTGCTCAGGTGGGTAGAAGGATCATTCACATCACACCAACTCCCTGGCATATGGGATTGCTCGGATGGGTAGAAGGATTTTCACCTAATGCCAACTCTCTGGCATAAGGGATTGTTTGGGTGGGTAGAAGGATCATTAACATTCTGCCAACTCTGTGGCATAAGGGATTACTCGGGTGGGTAGAAGGATCAATCCCATTATGCCAACTCTCTTGTAAAAGGGATTGCTCTGGTGGGTAGAAGGATTCTTCACATTATGGCAACTCTCTGGCATAAGGGATTGCTCGGGTGGGTGGAAAGATCATTCACATTATGCCAACTCCCTGGCATAAGTGATTGCTTGGGTGGGTAGAAGGATCATTCACATTATGCCAACTCTCTGGGATAAGGGATTGCTCAGGTGGCTAGAAGGATCATTCACATCACGCCAACTCCCTGGCATATGGGATTGCTCGTGTGGGTAGAAGGATCAATCCCATTATGCCAACTCTCTCGCATAAGGGATTGCTGGGGTGGGTAGAAGGATTGTTCACATTATGGCAACTCTCTGGCATAAGGGATTGCTCGGGGTGGGTCGAGAGATCGTTCACATTATGCCAACTCTCTGGCATAAGGGATTGCTCGGGTGGGTGGAAGGATTGTTCAATTTATGCCAACTCTCTGCAATAAGAGATTGCTCTGGTGGGTAGAAGCATCATTAACATTATGCCATTTTTCTGGCATAAGGGATTGCTCAGGTGGGTAGAAGGATCATTCACATCACACCAACTCCCTGGCATATGGGATTGCTCGTGTGGGTAGAAGGATCAATCCCATTATGCCAACTCTCTGGCATAAGGGATTGCTCGGGGTGGGTCGAGAGATCGTTCACATTATGCCAACTCTCTGGCATAAGGGATTGCTCGGGTGGGTGGAAGGATTGTTCAATTTATGCCAACTCTCTGCAATAAGAGATTGCTCTGGTGGGTAGAAGCATCATTAACATTATGCCAACTCTGTGGCATAAGGGATTGCTCAGGTGGTTAGAAGGATCATTCACATTATGCCAACTCTCTGGGATAAGGGATTGCTCAGGTGGCTAGAAGGATCATTCACATCACGCCAACTCCCTGGCATATGGGATTGCTCGTGTGGGTAGAAGGATCAATCCCATTATGCCAACTCTCTCGCATAAGGGATTGCTCAGGTGGGTAGAAGGATTGTTCACATTATGGCAACTCTCTGGCATAAGGGATTGCTCCGTGGGTGGGAAAACCATTCAAATTATGCCAACTCTCTGGCATAAGGGATTTCTCGGGTGGGTGGAAGGATTGTTCACATTATGCCAACTCTCTGGCATAAGAGATTGCTTGGGTGGGTAGAAAGATCGTTCACATTATGCCACTCCCTGGCATAAGGGATTGCTTGGGTGGGTAGAAGGATCATTCACATTATGCCAACTTTCTGGCATAAGGGATTGCTCAGGTGGGTAGAAGGATCATTCACATCACACCAACTCCCTGGCATATGGGATTGCTCGTGTGGGTAGAAGGATCAATCCCATTATGCCAACTCTCTCGCATAAGGGATTGCTCGGATGGGTAGAAGGATTTTCACCTAATGCCAACTCTCTGGCATAAGGGATTGTTTTGGTGGGTAGAAGGATCATTAACATTCTGCCAACTCTGTGGCATAAGGGATTACTCGGGTGGGTAGAAGGATCAATCCCATTATGCCAACTCTCTTGTAAAAGGGATTGCTCTGGTGGGTAGAAGGATTCTTCACATTATGGCAACTCTCTGGCATAAGGGATTGCTCGGGTGGGTGGAAAGATCATTCACATTATGCCAACTCCCTGGCATAAGTGATTGCTTGGGTGGGTAGAAGGATCATTCACATTATGCCAACTCTCTGGGATAAGGGATTGCTCAGGTGGCTAGAAGGATCATTCACATCACGCCAACTCCCTGGCATATGGGATTGCTCGTGTGGGTAGAAGGATCAATCCCATTATGCCAACTCTCTCGCATAAGGGATTGCTCGGGTGGGTAGAAGGATTGTTCACATTATGGCAACTCTCTGGCATAAGGGATTGCTCGGGGTGGGTCGAGAGATCGTTCACATTATGCCAACTCTCTGGCATAAGGGATTGCTGGGGTGCGTTCAAGGATTGTTCAATTTATGCCAACTCTCTGCAATAAGAGATTGCTCTGGTGGGTAGAAGAATCATTAACATTATGCCAACTCTGTGGCATAAGGGATTGCTCAGGTGGTTAGAAGGATCATTCACATTATGCCACCTCTCTGGCATAAGGGATTTCTCAGGTGGGTGGAAGGATTGTTCACATATGCCAACTCTCTGGCATAAGAGATTGCTCGGGTCGGTAGAAGGATCGTTAACATTATGCCAAATCTGTGTCATAGGGGATTGCTCGGGTGGGTAGAAGGATCAATCCCATTATGCCAACTCTCTCGTGTAAGGGATTGCTCGGTTGGGTAGAAGGATTGTTCACATTATGGCAACTCTCTGGCATAAGGGATTGCTCGGGTGGGTGGAAAGATCGTTCACATTATGCCAACTCCCTGGCATAAGGGATTGCTTGGGCGGGTAGAAGGATTGTTCACATTACGCCAACTCCATGCCATAACGGATTGCTCAGGTGGGTAGAAGAATCATTCACATTATGCCAACTACCTGGCATAAGGGATTGCTCTAGTGGGCAAAAGGATTGTTCACATTAGGCCAACTCCTTGGCATACGGGGTTGCTTGGGTGGGTAAGAGGAGGATCGTTCCCATTATGACAACTCTCTGGCATAAGGGATTGCTCAGATTGGTAGAAGGTCCAATCCCATTATGCCAACTCTCTCGCATAAGGGATTGCTCGGGTCGGTAGAAGGATTGTTCACATTATGGCAACTCTCTGGCATAAGGGATTGCTCTTTTGGGTGGAAAGATTGTTCACATTATGCCAACTACTCTCTGGCATAAGGGATTGCTCAGGTGGGTAGAAGAATCATTCACATTATGCCAACTACCTGGCATAAGGGATTGCTCTAGTGGGCAAAAAGATTGTTCACATTAGGCCAACTCCTTGGCATAAGGGATTGCTCGGGTGGGTAGACGGATCATTCTCGTTATGCCAACTCTCTGGCATAAGGGATTGCTCAGATTGGTAGAAGGTCCAATCCCATTATGCCAACTCTCTCGCATAAGGGATTGCTCGGGTGGGTAGAAGGATTGTTCACATTATGGCAACTCTCTGGCATAAGGGATTGCTCTTTTGGGTGGAATGATTGTTCACATTATGCCAACTACTCTCTGGCATAAGGGATTGCTCAAGTGGTTGGAAGGATTGTTCACATTATGGCAACTCTCTGGCATAAGGGATTGCTCGGGTGGGTGGAAAGATCGTTCACATTATGCCAACTCCCTGGCATACGGGATTGCTTGGGTGGGAAGAAAGATCATTCACATTACGCCAACTCTCTGGCATAAGGGATTGCTCAGGTGTGTAGAAGGATCATTCACATTACGCCATCTCCCTGGCATATGGGATTGCTAAGGTGGGTAGAAGGATCAATCCCATTATGCCAACTCTCTCGCATAAGGGATTGCTCGGGTGGGTAGAAGGATTGTTCACATTATGGCAACTCTCTGGCATAAGGGATTGCTTGGGTGGGTGGAAAGATCGTTCACATTATGCCAACTCCCTGGCATAAGGGATTATTTGGGTGGGTAGAAGGATCAATCACATTACGCCAACTCTCTGGCATAAGGGTTTGCTCAGGTGGGTAGAAGGATCATTCACATGACGCCAACTCCCTGGTTTATGGGATTGCTTAGGTGGGTAGAAGGATCAATCGAATTATGCCAACTCTCTCGCATAAGGGATTGCTCAGGTGGGTAGAAGGATTGTTCACATTATGGCAACTCGCTGGCATAAGGGATTGCTCGGGTGGGTGGAAAGATCATTCACATTATGCCAACTCTCTGGCATAAGGGATTTCTCGGGTGGGTGGAAGGATTGTTCACATTATGCCAACTCTCTGGCATAAGAGATTGCTCGGGTGAGTAGAAGGATCGTTAACATTATTCCAACTCTGTGTCATAAGGGATTGCTAGGGTGGTTAGAAGAATCTTTCACATTATGCCAACTCTCTGGCATAAGGGATTGCACGGGTGGGTAGAAGGATCAATCCCATTATGCCAACTCTCTTGTATAAGGGATTGCTCGGTTGGGTAGAAGGATTGTTCACATTATGGCAACTCTCTGGAATAAGAGGTTGCTTGGGTGGGTGGAAAGATCGGTCACATTATGTCAACTCTCTGGCATAAGGGATTGCTCGGGTGGGTAGAAGGATTGTTCACATTATGCCAACTCTCTGGAATAAGAGATTGCTTGGGTGGGTGGAAAGATCGGTCACATTATGCCAACTCTCTGGCAGAAGGGATCGCTCGGATGGGTGGAAGGATTGTTCACATTATGCCAACTCTGTGGCATAAGTGATTGCTCGGTGGTTAGAAGGATTGTTCACATTATGGCAACTCTGTGGCATAAGGGATTGCTCGGGTGGGTGGAAAGATCATTCACATTATGCCAACTCTCAAGCATAAGGGATTGCTCGAGTGGGTAGAAGGATCGTTAACATTATGCCAACTCTGTGGCATAAGGGATTGCTCGGGTGGGTAGAAGGATCAATACCATTATGCCAACTCTCTGGCATAAGGGATTGCTCAGGTGGGTAGAAGGATCATTCACATCACGCAAACTCCCTGGCATATGGGATTGTTCGTGTGGGTAGAAGGATCAATACCATTATGCCAACTTTCTTGCATAAGGGATTGCTCGGGTGGGTAGAATGATTGTTCACATTATGGCAACTCTCTGGCATAAGGGATTGCTCGGGTGGGTGGAAAGATCGTTAACATTATGCCAACTCTGTGGCATAAGGGATTGCTCGGGTGGGTAGAAGGATCAATCCCATTATGCCAACTCTCTGGCATAAGGGATTGCTCAGGTGGGTAGAAGGATCATTCACATCACGCAAACTCCCTGGCATATGGGATTGTTCGTGTGGGTAGAAGGATCAATACCATTATGCCAACTTTCTCGCATAAGGGATTGTTCGTGTGGGTAGAAGGATCAATCCCATTATGCCAACTCTCTCGCATAAGGGATTGCTCGGGTGGGTAGAAGGATTGTTCACATTATGGCAACTCTCTGGCATAAGGAATTGCTCGGGGTGGGTCGAGAGATCGTTCACATTATGCCAACTCTCTGGCATAAGGGATTGCTCGGGTGGGTGGAAGGATTGTTCAATTTATGCCAACTCTCTGCAATAAGAGATTGCTCTGGTGGATAGAAGAATCATTAACATTATGCCAACTCTGTGGCATAAGGGATTGCTCGGGTGGTTAGAAGGATCATTCACATTATGCCACCTCTCTGGCATAAGGGATTTCTCAGGTGGGTGGAAGGATTGTTCACATTATGCCAACTCTCTGGCATAAGAGATTGCTCGGGTCGGTAGAAGGATCGTTAACATTATGCCAAATCTGTGTCATAGGGGATTGCTCGGGTGGGTAGAAGGATCAATCCCATTATGCCAACTCTCTCGTGTAAGGGATTGCTCGGTTGGGTAGAAGGATTGTTCACATTATGGCAACTCTCTGGCATAAGGGATTGCTCGGGTGGGTGGAAAGATCGGTCACATTATGTCAACTCTCTGGCATAAGGGATTGCTCGGGTGGGTGGAAGGATTGTTCACATTATGCCAACTCTCTGGAATAAGAGATTGCTTGGGTGGGTGGAAAGATCGGTCACATTATGCCAACTTTCTGGCAGAAGGGATCGCTCAGATGGGTGGAAGGATTGTTCACATTATGCCAACTCTGTGGCATAAGGGATTGCTCGGGTGGGTGGAAAGATCATTCACATTATGCCAACTCTCAAGCATAAGGGATTGCTCGAGTGGGTAGAAGGATCGTTAACATTATGCCAACTCTGTGGCATAAGGGATTGCTCGGGTGGGTAGAAGGATCAATCCCATTATGCCAACTCTCTGGCATAAGGGATTGCTCAGGTGAGTAGAAGGATCATTCACATCACGCAAACTCTCTGGCATATGGGATTGTTCGTGTGGGTAGAAGGATCAATACCATTATGCCAACTTTCTCGCATAAGGGATTGCTCGGGTGGGTAGAATGATTGTTCACATTATGGCAACTCTCTGGCATAAGGGATTGCTCGGGTGGGTGGAAAGATCGTTAACATTATGCCAACTCTGTGGCATAAGGGATTGCTCGGGTGGGTAGAAGGATCAATCCCATTATGCCAACTCTCTGGCATAAGGGATTGCTCAGGTGGGTAGAAGGATCATTCACATCACGCAAACTCCCTGGCATATGGGATTGTTCATGTGGGTAGAAGGATCAATACCATTATGCCAACTTTCTCGCATAAGGGATTGTTCGTGTGGGTAGAAGGATCAATCCCATTATGCCACCTCTCTCGCATAAGGGATTGCTCGGGTGGGTAGAAGGATTGTTCACATTATGGCAACTCTCTGGCATAAGGGATTGCTCGGGTGTGTGGAAAGATCGTGCACATTATGCCAACTCTCTGGCATAAGGGATTGCTCGGGTGGGTGGAAGGATTGTTCAATTTATGTCAACTCTCTGCAATGAGAGATTGCTCTGGTGGGTAGAAGAATCATTAACATTATGCCAACTCTGTGGCATAAGGGATTGCTCGGGTGGTTAGAAGGATCGTTCACACTATGCCATCTCTCTGACAAAAGAGATTGCTTGGCTGGGTAGAAGGATCATTAACATTCTGCCAACTCTGTGGCATAAGGGATTACTCGGGTGGGTAGAAGGATCAATCCCATTATGCCAACTCTCTTGTAAAAGGGATTGCTCTGGTGGGTAGAAGGATTGTTCACATTATGGCAACTCTCTGGCATAAGGGATTGCTCGGGTGGGTGGAAAGATCATTCACATTATGCCAACTCCCTGGCATAAGTGATTGCTTGGGTGGGTAGAAGGATCATTCACATTGTGCCAACTCTCTGGGATAAGGGATTGCTCAGGTGGCTAGAAGGATCATTCACATCACGCCAACTCCCTGGCATATGGGATTGCTCGTGTGGGTAGAAGGATCAATCCCATTATGCCAACTCTCTCGCATAAGGGATTGCTCGGATTGGGTAGAAGGATTTTCACCTAATGCCAACTCTCTGGCATAAGGGATTGTTTGGGTGGGTTGAAGGTCCAATCCCATTATGCCAACTCTCTCGCATAAGGGATTGCTCGGGTGGGTAGTAGGATTGTTCACATTATGGCAACTCTCTGGCATAAGGGATTGCTCTGTTGGGTGGAAAGATTGTTCACATTATGCCAACTACTCTCTGGCATAAGGGATTGCTCAGGTGGTTGGAAGGATTGTTCACATTATGCCAACTCTCTGGCATAAGGGATTGCTCGGGTGGGTGGAAAGATCGTTCACATTATGCCAACTCCCTGGCATACGGGATTGCTTGGGTGGGAAGAAGGATCATTCACATTATGCCAACTCTCTGGCATAAGGGATTGCTCAGGTGTGTAGAAGGATCAATCACATTACGCCATCTCCCTGGCATATGGGATTGCTTAGGTGGGTAGAAGGATCAATCCCATTATGCCAACTCTCTCGCATAAGGGATTGCTCGGGTGGGTAGAAGGATTGTTCACATTATGGCAACTCTCTGGCATAAGGGATTGCTCCGTGGGTGGAAAAACCATTCACATTATGCCAACTCTCTGGCATAAGGGATTTCTCGGGTGGGTGGAAGGATTGTTCACATTATGCCAACTCTCTGGCATAAGAGATTGCTTGGGTGGGTGGAAAGATCGTTCACATTATGCCACTCCCTGGCATAAGGGATTGCTTGGGTGGGTAGAAGGATCATTCACATTATGCCAACTTTCTGGCATAAGGGATTGCTCAGGTGGGTAGAAGGATCATTCACATCACACCAACTCCCTGGCATATGGGATTGCTCGGATGGGTAGAAGGATTTTCACCTAATGCCAACTCTCTGGCATAAGGGATTGTTTGGGTGGGTAGAAGGATCATTAACATTCTGCCAACTCTGTGGCATAAGGGATTACTCGGGTGGGTAGAAGGATCAATCCCATTATGCCAACTCTCTTGTAAAAGGGATTGCTCTGGTGGGTAGAAGGATTCTTCACATTATGGCAACTCTCTGGCATAAGGGATTGCTCGGGTGGGTGGAAAGATCATTCACATTATGCCAACTCCCTGGCATAAGTGATTGCTTGGGTGGGTAGAAGGATCATTCACATTATGCCAACTCTCTGGGATAAGGGATTGCTCAGGTGGCTAGAAGGATCATTCACATCACGCCAACTCCCTGGCATATGGGATTGCTCGTGTGGGTAGAAGGATCAATCCCATTATGCCAACTCTCTCGCATAAGGGATTGCTGGGGTGGGTAGAAGGATTGTTCACATTATGGCAACTCTCTGGCATAAGGGATTGCTCGGGGTGGGTCGAGAGATCGTTCACATTATGCCAACTCTCTGGCATAAGGGATTGCTCGGGTGGGTGGAAGGATTGTTCAATTTATGCCAACTCTCTGCAATAAGAGATTGCTCTGGTGGGTAGAAGCATCATTAACATTATGCCATTTTTCTGGCATAAGGGATTGCTCAGGTGGGTAGAAGGATCATTCACATCACACCAACTCCCTGGCATATGGGATTGCTCGTGTGGGTAGAAGGATCAATCCCATTATGCCAACTCTCTGGCATAAGGGATTGCTCGGGGTGGGTCGAGAGATCGTTCACATTATGCCAACTCTCTGGCATAAGGGATTGCTCGGGTGGGTGGAAGGATTGTTCAATTTATGCCAACTCTCTGCAATAAGAGATTGCTCTGGTGGGTAGAAGCATCATTAACATTATGCCAACTCTGTGGCATAAGGGATTGCTCAGGTGGTTAGAAGGATCATTCACATTATGCCAACTCTCTGGGATAAGGGATTGCTCAGGTGGCTAGAAGGATCATTCACATCACGCCAACTCCCTGGCATATGGGATTGCTCGTGTGGGTAGAAGGATCAATCCCATTATGCCAACTCTCTCGCATAAGGGATTGCTCGGGTGGGTAGAAGGATTGTTCACATTATGGCAACTCTCTGGCATAAGGGATTGCTCCGTGGGTGGGAAAACCATTCAAATTATGCCAACTCTCTGGCATAAGGGATTTCTCGGGTGGGTGGAAGGATTGTTCACATTATGCCAACTCTCTGGCATAAGAGATTGCTTGGGTGGGTAGAAAGATCGTTCACATTATGCCACTCCCTGGCATAAGGGATTGCTTGGGTGGGTAGAAGGATCATTCACATTATGCCAACTTTCTGGCATAAGGGATTGCTCAGGTGGGTAGAAGGATCATTCACATCACACCAACTCCCTGGCATATGGGATTGCTCGTGTGGGTAGAAGGATCAATCCCATTATGCCAACTCTCTCGCATAAGGGATTGCTCGGATGGGTAGAAGGATTTTCACCTAATGCCAACTCTCTGGCATAAGGGATTGTTTTGGTGGGTAGAAGGATCATTAACATTCTGCCAACTCTGTGGCATAAGGGATTACTCGGGTGGGTAGAAGGATCAATCCCATTATGCCAACTCTCTTGTAAAAGGGATTGCTCTGGTGGGTAGAAGGATTCTTCACATTATGGCAACTCTCTGGCATAAGGGATTGCTCGGGTGGGTGGAAAGATCATTCACATTATGCCAACTCCCTGGCATAAGTGATTGCTTGGGTGGGTAGAAGGATCATTCACATTATGCCAACTCTCTGGGATAAGGGATTGCTCAGGTGGCTAGAAGGATCATTCACATCACGCCAACTCCCTGGCATATGGGATTGCTCGTGTGGGTAGAAGGATCAATCCCATTATGCCAACTCTCTCGCATAAGGGATTGCTCGGGTGGGTAGAAGGATTGTTCACATTATGGCAACTCTCTGGCATAAGGGATTGCTCGGGGTGGGTCGAGAGATCGTTCACATTATGCCAACTCTCTGGCATAAGGGATTGCTGGGGTGCGTTCAAGGATTGTTCAATTTATGCCAACTCTCTGCAATAAGAGATTGCTCTGGTGGGTAGAAGAATCATTAACATTATGCCAACTCTGTGGCATAAGGGATTGCTCAGGTGGTTAGAAGGATCATTCACATTATGCCACCTCTCTGGCATAAGGGATTTCTCAGGTGGGTGGAAGGATTGTTCACATATGCCAACTCTCTGGCATAAGAGATTGCTCGGGTCGGTAGAAGGATCGTTAACATTATGCCAAATCTGTGTCATAGGGGATTGCTCGGGTGGGTAGAAGGATCAATCCCATTATGCCAACTCTCTCGTGTAAGGGATTGCTCGGTTGGGTAGAAGGATTGTTCACATTATGGCAACTCTCTGGCATAAGGGATTGCTCGGGTGGGTGGAAAGATCGTTCACATTATGCCAACTCCCTGGCATAAGGGATTGCTTGGGCGGGTAGAAGGATTGTTCACATTACGCCAACTCCATGCCATAACGGATTGCTCAGGTGGGTAGAAGAATCATTCACATTATGCCAACTACCTGGCATAAGGGATTGCTCTAGTGGGCAAAAGGATTGTTCACATTAGGCCAACTCCTTGGCATACGGGGTTGCTTGGGTGGGTAAGAGGAGGATCGTTCCCATTATGACAACTCTCTGGCATAAGGGATTGCTCAGATTGGTAGAAGGTCCAATCCCATTATGCCAACTCTCTCGCATAAGGGATTGCTCGGGTCGGTAGAAGGATTGTTCACATTATGGCAACTCTCTGGCATAAGGGATTGCTCTTTTGGGTGGAAAGATTGTTCACATTATGCCAACTACTCTCTGGCATAAGGGATTGCTCAGGTGGGTAGAAGAATCATTCACATTATGCCAACTACCTGGCATAAGGGATTGCTCTAGTGGGCAAAAAGATTGTTCACATTAGGCCAACTCCTTGGCATAAGGGATTGCTCGGGTGGGTAGACGGATCATTCTCGTTATGCCAACTCTCTGGCATAAGGGATTGCTCAGATTGGTAGAAGGTCCAATCCCATTATGCCAACTCTCTCGCATAAGGGATTGCTCGGGTGGGTAGAAGGATTGTTCACATTATGGCAACTCTCTGGCATAAGGGATTGCTCTTTTGGGTGGAATGATTGTTCACATTATGCCAACTACTCTCTGGCATAAGGGATTGCTCAGGTGGTTGGAAGGATTGTTCACATTATGGCAACTCTCTGGCATAAGGGATTGCTCGGGTGGGTGGAAAGATCGTTCACATTATGCCAACTCCCTGGCATACGGGATTGCTTGGGTGGGAAGAAAGATCATTCACATTACGCCAACTCTCTGGCATAAGGGATTGCTCAGGTGTGTAGAAGGATCATTCACATTACGCCATCTCCCTGGCATATGGGATTGCTAAGGTGGGTAGAAGGATCAATCCCATTATGCCAACTCTCTCGCATAAGGGATTGCTCGGGTGGGTAGAAGGATTGTTCACATTATGGCAACTCTCTGGCATAAGGGATTGCTTGGGTGGGTGGAAAGATCGTTCACATTATGCCAACTCCCTGGCATAAGGGATTATTTGGGTGGGTAGAAGGATCAATCACATTACGCCAACTCTCTGGCATAAGGGTTTGCTCAGGTGGGTAGAAGGATCATTCACATGACGCCAACTCCCTGGTTTATGGGATTGCTTAGGTGGGTAGAAGGATCAATCGAATTATGCCAACTCTCTCGCATAAGGGATTGCTCAGGTGGGTAGAAGGATTGTTCACATTATGGCAACTCGCTGGCATAAGGGATTGCTCGGGTGGGTGGAAAGATCATTCACATTATGCCAACTCTCTGGCATAAGGGATTTCTCGGGTGGGTGGAAGGATTGTTCACATTATGCCAACTCTCTGGCATAAGAGATTGCTCGGGTGAGTAGAAGGATCGTTAACATTATTCCAACTCTGTGTCATAAGGGATTGCTAGGGTGGTTAGAAGAATCTTTCACATTATGCCAACTCTCTGGCATAAGGGATTGCACGGGTGGGTAGAAGGATCAATCCCATTATGCCAACTCTCTTGTATGAGGGATTGCTCGGTTGGGTAGAAGGATTGTTCACATTATGGCAACTCTCTGGAATAAGAGGTTGCTTGGGTGGGTGGAAAGATCGGTCACATTATGCCAACTCTCTGGCAGAAGGGATCGCTCGGGTGGGTGGAAGGATTGTACACATTATGCCAACTCTCTGGCATAAGGGATTGCTCGGGTGGGTAGAAGGATTGTTCACATTATGCCAACTCTCTGGAATAAGAGATTGCTTGGGTGGGTGGAAAGATCGGTCACATTATGCCAACTCTCTGGCAGAAGGGATCGCTCAGATGGGTGGAAGGATTGTTCACATTATGCCAACTCTGTGGCATAAGTGATTGCTCGGTGGTTAGAAGGATTGTTCACATTATGGCAACTCTGTGGCATAAGGGATTGCTCGGGTGGGTGGAAAGATCATTCACATTATGCCAACTCTCAAGCATAAGGGATTGCTCGAGTGGGTAGAAGGATCGTTAACATTATGCCAACTCTGTGGCATAAGGGATTGCTCGGGTGGGTAGAAGGATCAATACCATTATGCCAACTCTCTGGCATAAGGGATTGCTCAGGTGGGTAGAAGGATCATTCACATCACGCAAACTCCCTGGCATATGGGATTGTTCGTGTGGGTAGAAGGATCAATACCATTATGCCAACTTTCTTGCATAAGGGATTGCTCGGGTGGGTAGAATGATTGTTCACATTATGGCAACTCTCTGGCATAAGGGATTGCTCGGGTGGGTGGAAAGATCGTTAACATTATGCCAACTCTGTGGCATAAGGGATTGCTCGGGTGGGTAGAAGGATCAATCCCATTATGCCAACTCTCTGGCATAAGGGATTGCTCAGGTGGGTAGAAGGATCATTCACATCACGCAAACTCCCTGGCATATGGGATTGTTCGTGTGGGTAGAAGGATCAATACCATTATGCCAACTTTCTCGCATAAGGGATTGTTCGTGTGGGTAGAAGGATCAATCCCATTATGCCAACTCTCTCGCATAAGGGATTGCTCGGGTGGGTAGAAGGATTGTTCACATTATGGCAACTCTCTGGCATAAGGAATTGCTCGGGGTGGGTCGAGAGATCGTTCACATTATGCCAACTCTCTGGCATAAGGGATTGCTCGGGTGGGTGGAAGGATTGTTCAATTTATGCCAACTCTCTGCAATAAGAGATTGCTCTGGTGGATAGAAGAATCATTAACATTATGCCAACTCTGTGGCATAAGGGATTGCTCGGGTGGTTAGAAGGATCATTCACATTATGCCACCTCTCTGGCATAAGGGATTTCTCAGGTGGGTGGAAGGATTGTTCACATTATGCCAACTCTCTGGCATAAGAGATTGCTCGGGTCGGTAGAAGGATCGTTAACATTATGCCAAATCTGTGTCATAGGGGATTGCTCGGGTGGGTAGAAGGATCAATCCCATTATGCCAACTCTCTCGTGTAAGGGATTGCTCGGTTGGGTAGAAGGATTGTTCACATTATGGCAACTCTCTGGCATAAGGGATTGCTCGGGTGGGTGGAAAGATCGGTCACATTATGTCAACTCTCTGGCATAAGGGATTGCTCGGGTGGGTGGAAGGATTGTTCACATTATGCCAACTCTCTGGAATAAGAGATTGCTTGGGTGGGTGGAAAGATCGGTCACATTATGCCAACTTTCTGGCAGAAGGGATCGCTCAGATGGGTGGAAGGATTGTTCACATTATGCCAACTCTGTGGCATAAGGGATTGCTCGGGTGGGTGGAAAGATCATTCACATTATGCCAACTCTCAAGCATAAGGGATTGCTCGAGTGGGTAGAAGGATCGTTAACATTATGCCAACTCTGTGGCATAAGGGATTGCTCGGGTGGGTAGAAGGATCAATCCCATTATGCCAACTCTCTGGCATAAGGGATTGCTCAGGTGAGTAGAAGGATCATTCACATCACGCAAACTCTCTGGCATATGGGATTGTTCGTGTGGGTAGAAGGATCAATACCATTATGCCAACTTTCTCGCATAAGGGATTGCTCGGGTGGGTAGAATGATTGTTCACATTATGGCAACTCTCTGGCATAAGGGATTGCTCGGGTGGGTGGAAAGATCGTTAACATTATGCCAACTCTGTGGCATAAGGGATTGCTCGGGTGGGTAGAAGGATCAATCCCATTATGCCAACTCTCTGGCATAAGGGATTGCTCAGGTGGGTAGAAGGATCATTCACATCACGCAAACTCCCTGGCATATGGGATTGTTCATGTGGGTAGAAGGATCAATACCATTATGCCAACTTTCTCGCATAAGGGATTGTTCGTGTGGGTAGAAGGATCAATCCCATTATGCCACCTCTCTCGCATAAGGGATTGCTCGGGTGGGTAGAAGGATTGTTCACATTATGGCAACTCTCTGGCATAAGGGATTGCTCGGGTGTGTGGAAAGATCGTGCACATTATGCCAACTCTCTGGCATAAGGGATTGCTCGGGTGGGTGGAAGGATTGTTCAATTTATGTCAACTCTCTGCAATGAGAGATTGCTCTGGTGGGTAGAAGAATCATTAACATTATGCCAACTCTGTGGCATAAGGGATTGCTCGGGTGGTTAGAAGGATCGTTCACACTATGCCATCTCTCTGACAAAAGAGATTGCTTGGCTGGGTAGAAGGATCATTAACATTCTGCCAACTCTGTGGCATAAGGGATTACTCGGGTGGGTAGAAGGATCAATCCCATTATGCCAACTCTCTTGTAAAAGGGATTGCTCTGGTGGGTAGAAGGATTGTTCACATTATGGCAACTCTCTGGCATAAGGGATTGCTCGGGTGGGTGGAAAGATCATTCACATTATGCCAACTCCCTGGCATAAGTGATTGCTTGGGTGGGTAGAAGGATCATTCACATTGTGCCAACTCTCTGGGATAAGGGATTGCTCAGGTGGCTAGAAGGATCATTCACATCACGCCAACTCCCTGGCATATGGGATTGCTCGTGTGGGTAGAAGGATCAATCCCATTATGCCAACTCTCTCGCATAAGGGATTGCTCGGGTGGGTAGAAGGATTGTTCACATTATGGCAACTCTCTGGCATAAGGAATTGCTCGGGGTGGGTCGAGAGATCGTTCACATTATGCCAACTCTCTGGCATAAGGGATTGCTCGGGTGGGTGGAAGGATTGTTCAATTTATGCCAACTCTCTGCAATAAGAGATTGCTCTGGTGGATAGAAGAATCATTCACATTATGCCAACTACCTGGCATAAGGGATTGCTCTAGTGGGCAAAAGGATTGTTCACATTAGGCCAACTCCTTGGCATACGGGGTTGCTTGGGTGGGTAAGAGGAGGATCGTTCCCATTATGGCAACTCTCTGGCATAAGGGATTGCTCGGGTGGGTAGACGGATCATTCTCGTTATGCCAACTCTCTGGCATAAGGGATTGCTCAGATTGGTAGAAGGTCCAATCCCATTATGCCAACTCTCTCGCATAAGGGATTGCTCGGGTGGGTAGAAGGATTGTTCACATTATGGCAATTCTCTGGCATAAGGGATTGCTCTTTTGGGTGGAAAGATTGTTCACATTATGCCAACTACTCTCTGGCATAAGGGATTGCTCAGGTGGTTGGAAGGATTGTTCACATTATGCCAACTCCATGGCATAACGGATTGCTCAGGTGGGTAGAAGAATCATTCACATTATGCCAACTACCTGGCATAAGGGATTGCTCTAGTGGGCAAAAGAATTGTTCACATTAGGCCAACTCCTTGGCATACGGGGTTGCTTGGGTGGGTAAGAGGAGGA
Source organism: Ambystoma mexicanum (assembly GCF_040938575.1). Taxonomy (NCBI): domain Eukaryota; kingdom Metazoa; phylum Chordata; class Amphibia; order Caudata; family Ambystomatidae; genus Ambystoma; species Ambystoma mexicanum. The sequence continues at coordinate 666,941,527 of NC_090940.1, read as the reverse complement.
TCGTTCCCATTATGGCAACTCTCTGGCATAAGGGATTGCTCGGGTGGGTAGACGGATCATTCTCGTTATGCCAACTCTCTGGCATAAGGGATTGCTCCGATTGGTAGAAGGTCCAATCCCATTATGCCAACTCTCTCGCATAAGGGATTGCTCGGGTGGGTAGAAGGATTGTTCACATTATGGCAATTCTCTGGCATAAGGGATTGCTATTTTGGGTGGAAAGATTGTTCACATTATGCCAAATACTCTCTGGCATAAGGGATTGCTCAGGTGGTTGGAAGGATTGTTCACATTATGCCAACTCTCTGGCATCAGGGATTGCTCGGGTGGGTGGAAAGATCGTTCACATTATGCCAACTCCCTGGCATACGGGATTGCTTGGGTGGGAAGAAGGATCATTCACATTACGCCAACTCTCTGGCATAAGGGATTGCTCAGGTGTGTAGAAGGATCATTCACATTATGCCATCTCCCTGGCATATGGGATTGCTAAGGTGGGTAGAAGGATCAATCCCATTATGCCAACTCTCTCGCATAAGGGATTGCTCGGGTGGGTAGAAGGATTGTTCACATTATGGCAACTCTCTGGCATAAGGGATTGCTCGGGTGGGTGGAAAGATCGTTCACATTATGCCAACTCCCTGGCATACGGGATTATTTGGGTGGGTAGAAGGATCAATCACATTACGCCAACTCTCTGGCATAAGGGTTTGCTCAGGTGGGTAGAAGGATCATTCACATTACGCCAACTCCCTGGTTTATGGGATTGCTTAGGTGGGTAGAAGGATCAATCGAATTATGCCAACTCTCTCGCATAAGGGATTGCTCAGGTGGGTAGAAGGATTGTTCACATTATGGCAACTCGCTGGCATAAGGGATTGCTCGGGTGGGTGGAAAGATCATTCACATTATGCCAACTCTCTGGCATAAGGGATTTCTCGGGTGGGTGGAAGGATTGTTCACATTATGCCAACTCTCTGGCATAAGAGATTGCTCTGGTGGGTAGAAGGATCGTTAACATTATACTAACTCTGTGTCATAAGGGATTGCTAGGGTGGTTAGAAGAATCTTTCACATTATGCCAACTCTCTGGCATAAGGGATTGCACGGGTGGGTAGAAGGATCAATCCCATTATGCCAACTCTCTTGTATAAGGGATTGCTCGGTTGGGTAGAAGGATTGTTCACATTATGGCAACTCTCTGGAATAAGAGGTCGCTTGGGTGGGTGGAAAGATCCGTCACATTATGTCAACTCTCTGGCATAAGGGATTGCTCAGGTGGGTGGAAGGATTGTTCACATTATGCCAACTCTCTGGAATAAGAGATTGCTTGGGTGGGTGGAAGATCGGTCACATTATGCCAACTCTCTGGCAGAAGGGATCGCTCGGGTGGGTGGAAGGATTGTTCACATTATGCCAACTCTGTGGCATAAGGGATTGCTCGGTGGTTAGAAGGATTGTTCACATTATGGCAACTCTGTGGCATAAGTGATTGCTCGGGTGGGTGGAAAGATCATTCACATTATGCCAACTCTCAAGCATAAGGGATTGCTCGAGTGGGTAGAAGGATCGTTAACATTATGCCAACTCTGTGGCATAAGGGATTGCTCGGGTGGGTAGAAGGATCAATCCCATTATGCCAACTATCTGGCATAAGGGATTGCTCAGGTGGGTAGAAGGATCATTCACATCACGCAAACTCCCTGGCATATGGGATTGTTCGTGTGGGTAGAAGGATCAATACCATTATGCCAACTTTCTCGCATAAGGGATTGCTCGGGTGCGTAGAAGGATTGTTCACATTATGGCAACTCTCTGGCATAAGGGATTGCTCGGGTGGGTGGAAAGATTGTGCACATTATGCCAACTCTCTGGCATAAGGGATTGCTCGGGTGGGTGGAAGGATTGTTCAATTTATGCCAACTCTCTGCAATAAGAGATTGCTCTGGTGGGTAGAAGAATCATTAACATTATGCGAACTCTGTGGCATAAGGGATTGCTCGGGTGGTTAGAAGGATCGTTCACATTATGCCATCTCTCTGACAAAAGAGATTGCTTGGCTGGGTAGAAGGATCATTAACATTCTGCCAACTCTGTGGCATAAGGGATTACTCGGGTGGGTGGAAGGATCAATCCCATTATGCCAACTCTCTTGTAAAAGGGATTGCTCTGGTGGGTGGAAAGATCGTTCACATTATGCCAACTCCCTGGCATAAGGGATTACTTGGTTGGGTAGAAGGATCATTCACATTATGCCAACTCTCTCGCATAAGGGATTGCTCGGGGTGGGTCGAGAGATCGTTCACATTATGCCAACTCTCTGGCATAAGGGATTGCTCGGGTGGGTGGAAGGATTGTTCAATTTATGCCAACTCTCTGCAATAAGAGATTGCTCTGGTGGGTAGAAGAATCATTAACATTATGCCAACTCTGTGGCATAAGGGATTGCTCGGGTGGTTAGAAGGATCATTCACATTATGCCACCTCTCTGGCATAAGGGATTGCTCGGGTGGGTGGAAGGATCGTTCACATTATGGCAACTCTCTGGCATAAGGGATTGCTCGGGTGGGTGGAAAGATCGTTCACATTATGCCAACTCCCTGGCATAAGGGATTACTTGGGTGGGTAGAAGGATCATTCACATTATGCCAACTCTCTCGCATAAGGGATTGCTCGGGGTGGGTCGAGAGATCGTTCACATTATGCCAACTCTCTGGCATAAGGGATTGCTCGGGTGGGTGGAAGGATTGTTCAATTTATGCCAACTCTCTGCAATAAGAGATTGCTCTGGTGGGTAGAAGAATCATTAACATTATGCCAACTCTGTGGCATAAGGGATTGCTCGGGTGGTTAGAAGGATCATTCACATTATGCCACCTCTCTGGCAGAAGGGATTGCTCGGGTGGGTGGAAGGATCGTTCACATTATGGCAACTCTCTGGCATAAGGGATTGCTCGGGTGGGTAGACGGATCATTCTCGTTATGCCAACTCTCTGGCATAAGGGATTGCTCAGATTGGTAGAAGGTCCAATCCCATTATGCCAACTCTCTCGCATAAGGGATTGCTCGGGTGGGTAGTAGGATTGTTCACATTATGGCAACTCTCTGGCATAAGGGATTGCTCTGTTGGGTGGAAAGATTGTTCACATTATGCCAACTACTCTCTGGCATAAGGGATTGCTCAGGTGGTTGGAAGGATTGTTCACATTATGCCAACTCTCTGGCATAAGGGATTCCTCGGGTGGGTGGAAAGATCGTTCACATTATGCCAACTCCCTGGCATACGGGATTGCTTGGGTGGGAAGAAGGATCATTCACATTATGCCAACTCTCTGGCATAAGGGATTGCTCAGGTGTGTAGAAGGATCATTCACATTACGCCATCTCCCTGGCATATGGGATTGCTTAGGTGGGTAGAAGGATCAATCCCATTATGCCAACTCTCTCGCATAAGGGATTGCTCGGGTGGGTAGAAGGATTGTTCACATTATGGCAACTCTCTGGCATAAGGGATTGCTCCGTGGGTGGAAAAACCATTCACATTATGCCAACTCTCTGGCATAAGGGATTTCTCGGGTGGGTGGAAGAATTGTTCACATTATGCCAACTCTCTGGCATAAGAGATTGCTTGGGTGGGTGGAAAGATCGTTCACATTATGCCACTCCCTGGCATAAGGGATTGCTTGGGTGGGTAGAAGGATCATTCACATTATGCCAACTTTCTGGCATAAGGGATTGCTCAGGTGGGTAGAAGGATCATTCACATCACACCAACTCCCTGGCATATGGGATTGCTCGTGTGGGTAGAAGGATCAATCCCATTATGCCAACTCTCTCGCATAAGGGATTGCTCGGATGGGTAGAAGGATTTTCACCTAATGCCAACTCTCTGGCATAAGGGATTGTTTGGGTGGGTAGAAGGATCAATCCCATTATGCCAACTCTCTCGTATAAGGGATTGCTCGCGTGGGTAGAAGGATTGTTCACAATTTGGCAACTGTCTGGCATACGGGATTGCTTGGGTGAGTAGAAGGAAGATTGTTCACATTATGACAACTCTCTGGCATAAGGGAGTGCTCGGGTGTATTTATTTATTTTTATTTTTAACATTTATAAGACATAAATATAAGCCAGAGAGTTGCCACAAAGGATTGCTCGGGTGGGTAGAAGGATTGTTCACATTATGCCAACTCTTTGGCATAAGGGATTGCTCGGGTGGGTGGAAGGATTGTTCACATTATGCCAACTCTCTGGCATAAGAGATTGCTCGGGTGGGTGCAAAGATCGGTCACATTATGCCAACTCTCTGGCATAAGGGATTGCTCGGGTGGGTGGAAGGATTGTTCACATTATGCCAACTCTCTGGCATAAGGGATTGCTCGGGTGGGTGGAAAGATTGTTCACATTATGCCAACTCCCTGGCATACGGGATCGCTTGGGTGGGTAGAAGGATTGTTCACATTATGCCAACTCTTTGGCATAAGGGATTGCTCGGGTGGGTGGAAGGATTGTTCACATTATGCCAACTCTCTGGCATAAGAGATTGCTCGGGTGGGTGCAAAGATCGGTCACATTATGCCAACTCTCTGGCATAAGGGATTGCTCGGGTGGGTGGAAGGATTGTTCACATTATGCCAACTCTCTGGCATAAGGGATTGCTCGGGTGGGTGGAAAGATCGTTCACATTATGCCAACTCCCTGGCATACGGGTTTGCTTGGGTGGGTAGAAGGATCATTCAAATTACGCCAACTCTCTGGCATAAGGGATTGCTCAGGCGGGAAGAAGGATCATTCACATTACGCCAACTCCCTGGCATATGGGATTGCTTAGGTGGGTTGAAGGATCAATCCCATTATGCCAACTCTCTCGCATAAGGCATTGCTCGGGTGGGTAGAAGGATTGTTTACATTATGGCTACTCTCTGGCATAAGGGATTGCTCGGATGGGTGGAAAGATCATTCACATTATGCCAACTCTCTGGCAAAAGGGATTTCTCGGGTGGGTGGAAGGAAAGTTCACATTATGCCAACTCTCTGGCATAAGAGATTGCTTGGGTGGGTAGAAGGATCGTTAACATTATGCCAACTCTGTGTCATAAGGGATTGCTAGGGTGGTTAGAAGGATCGTTCACATTATGCCAACTGTCTGGCATAAGGGATTGCTCGGGTGGGTAGAAGGATCAATCCCATTTTGCCAACTCTCTCGTATAAGGGATTGCTCGGTTGGGTAGAAGGATTGTTCACATTATGGCAACTCTCCGGCATAAGGGATTGCTCGGGTGGGTAGAAGGATCAATCCCATTATGCCAACTCTCTGGCATAAGGGATTGCTCATGTGGGTAGAAGGATCATTCACATCACGCAAACTCCCTGGCATATGGGATTGTTTGTGTGGGTAGAAGGATCAATACCATTATGCCAACTTTCTCGCATAAGGGATTGCTCGGGTGGGTAGAAGGATTGTTCACATTATGGCAACTCTCTGGCATAAGGGATTGCTCGGGTGGGTGGAAAGATCGTTAACATTATGCCAACTCTGTTGCATAAGGGATTGCTCGGGTGGGTAGAAGGATCAATCCCACTATGCCAACTCTCTGGCATAAGGGATTGCTCAGGTGGGTAGAAGGATCATTGACATCACGCAAACTCCCTGGCATATGGGATTGTTCGTGTGGGTAGAAGGATCAATACCATTATGCCAACTTTCTCGCATAAGGGATTGTTCGTGTGGGTAGAAGGATCAATCCCATTATGCCAACTCTCTCGCATAAGGGATTGCTCGGGTGGGTAGAAGGATTGTTCACATTATGGCAACTCTCTGGCATAAGGGATTGCTCGGGTGGGTAGAAGGATTGTTCACATTATGGCAACTCTCTGGCATAAGGGATTGCTCTGGTGTGTGGAAAGATCATGCACATTATGCCAACTCTCTGGCATAAGGGATTGCTCGGGTGGGTGGAAGGATTGTTCAATTTATGTCAACTCTCTGCAATAAGAGATTGCTCTGGTGGGTAGAAGAATCATTAACATTATGCCAACTCTGTGGCATAAGGGATTGCTCGGGTGGTTAGAAGGATCGTTCACATTATGCCATCTCTCTGACAAAAGAGATTGCTTGGCTGGGTAGAAGGATCATTAACATTCTGCCAACTCTGTGGCATAAGGGATTACTCGGGTGGGTAGAAGGATCAATCCCATTATGCCAACTCTCTCGCATAACTGATTGCTCGGGTGGGTAGAAGGATTGTTCACATTATGGCAACTCTCTGGCATAAGGGATTGCTCGGGGTGGGTCGAGAGATCGTTCACATTATGCCAACAATCTGGCATAAGGGATTGCTCGGGTGGGTGGAAGGATTGTGCAATTTATGCCAACTCTCTGCAATAAGAGATTGTTCTGGTGGGTAGAAGAATCATTAACATTATGCCACCTCTCTGGCATAAGGGATTTCTCAGGTGGGTGGAAGGATTGTTCACATTATGCCAACTCTCTGGCATAAGAGATTGCTCGGGTCGGTAGAAGGATCGTTGACAATATGCCAAATCTATGTCATAGGGGATTGCTCGGGTGGGTAGAAGGATCAATCCCATTATGCCAACTCTCTCGTGTAAGGGATTGCTCGGTTGGGTAGAAGGATTGTTCACATTATGGCAACTCTCTGGCATAAGGGATTGCTCGGGTGGGTGGAAAGATCGTTCACATTATGCCAACTCCCTGGCATAAGGGATTGCTTGGGCGGGTAGAAGGATTGTTCACATTACGCCAACTCCATGGCATAACGGATTGCTCAGGTGGGTAGAAGAATCATTCACATTATGCCAACTACCTGGCATAAGGGATTGCTCTAGTGGGCAAAAGGATTGTTCACATTAGGCCAACTCCTTGGCATACGGGGTTGCTTGGGTGGGTAAGAGGAGGATCGTTCCCATTATGGCAACTCTCTGGCATAAGGGATTGCTCGGGTGGGTAGACGGATCATTCTCGTTATGCCAACTCTCTGGCATAAGGGATTGCTCAGATTGGTAGAAGGTCCAATCCCATTATGCCAACTCTCTCGCATAAGGGATTGCTCGGGGGGGTAGAAGGATTGTTCACATTATGGCAATTCTCTGGCATAAGGGATTGCTCTTTTGGGTGGAAAGATTGTTCACATTATGCCAACTACTCTCTGGCATAAGGGATTGCTCAGGTGGTTGGAAGGATTGTTCACATTATGCCAACTCTCTGGCATAAGGGATTGCTCGGGTGGGTGGAAAGATCGTTCACATTATGCCAACTCCCTGGCATACGGGATTGCTTGGGTGGGAAGAAGGATCATTCACATTACGCCAACTCTCTGGCATAAGGGATTGCTCAGGTGTGTAGAAGGATCATTCACATTACGTCATCTCCCTGGCATATGGGATTGCTAAGGTGGGTAGAAGGATCAATCCCATTATGCCAACTCTCTCGCATAAGGGATTGCTCGGGTGGGTAGAAGGATTGTTCACATTATGGCAACTCTCTGGCATAAGGGATTGCTCGGGTGGGTGGAAAGATCGTTCACATTATGCCAACTCCCTGGCATACGGGATTATTTGGGTGGGTAGAAGGATCAATCACATTACGCCAACTCTCTGGCGTAAGGGTTTGCTCAGGTGGGTAGGAGGATCATTCACATTACGCCAACTCCCTGGTTTATGGGATTGCTTAGGTGGGTAGAAGGATCAATCGAATTATGCCAACTCTCTCGCATAAGGGATTGCTCAGGTGGGTAGAAGGATTGTTCACATTATGGCAACTCGCTGGCATAAGGGATTGCTCGGGTGGGTGGAAAGATCATTCACATTATGCCAACTCTCTGGCATAAGGGATTTCTCGGGTGGGTGGAAGGATTGTTCACATTATGCCAACTCTCTGGCATAAGAGATTGCTCGGGTGGGTAGAAGGATCGTTAACATTATGCCAACTCTGTGTCATAAGGGATTGCTAGGGTGGTTAGAAGAATCTTTCACATTATGCCAACTCTCTGGCATAAGGGATTGCACGGGTGGGTAGAAGGATCAATCCCATTATGCCAACTCTCTTGTATAAGGGATTGCTCGGTTGGGTAGAAGGATTGTTCACATTATGGCAACTCTCTGGAATAAGAGGTTGCTTGGGTGGGTGGAAAGATCGGTCACATTATGTCAACTCTCTGGCATAAGGGATTGCTCGGGTGGGTGGAAGGATTGTTCACATTATGCCAACTCTCTGAAATAAGAGATTGCTTGGGTGGGTGGAAGATCGGTCACATTATGCCAACTCTCTGGCAGAAGGGATCGCTCGGGTGGGTGGAAGGATTGTTCACATTATGCCAACTCTGTGGCATAAGGGATTGCTCGGTGGTTAGAAGGATTGTTCACATTATGGCAACTCTGTGGCATAAGTGATTGCTCGGGTGGGTGGAAAGATCATTCACATTATGCCAACTCTCAAGCATAAGGGATTGCTCGAGTGGGTAGAAGGATCGTTAACATTATGCCAACTCTGTGGCATAAGGGATTGCTCGGGTGGGTAGAAGGATCAATCCCATTATGCCAACTCTCTGGTATAAGGGATTGCTCAGGTGGGTAGAAGGATCATTCACATCACGCAAACTCCCTGGCATATGGGATTGTTCGTGTGGGTAGAAGGATCAATACCATTATGCCAACTTTCTCGCATAAGGGATTGCTCGGGTGGGTAGAAGGATTGTTCACATTATGGCAACACTCTGGCATAAGGGATTGCTCGGGTGGGTGGAAAGATCGTGCACATTATGCCAACTCTCTGGCATAAGGGATTGCTCGGTTGGGTAGAAGGATTGTTCACATTATGGCAACTCTCTGGAATAAGAGGTTGCTTGTGTGGGTGGAAAGATCAGTCACATTATGTCAACTCTCTGGCATAAGGGATTGCTCGGGTGGGTGGAAGGAATGTTCACATTATGCCAACTCTCTGGAATAAGAGATTGCTTGGGTGGGTGGAAGATCGGTCACATTATGCCAACTCTTTGGCAGAAGGGATCGCTCGGGTGGGTGGAAGGATTGTTCACATTATGCCAACTCTGTGGCATAAGGGATTGCTCGGTGGTTAGAAGGATTGTTCACATTATGGCAACTCTGTGGCATACGTGATTGCTCGGGTTGGTGGAAAGATCATTCACATTATGCCAACTCTCAAGCATAAGGGATTGCTCGAGTGGGTAGAAGGATCGTTAACATTATGCCAACTCTGTGGCATAAGGGATTGCTCGGGTGGGTAGAAGGATCAATCCCATTATGCCAACTCTCTGGCATAAGGGATTGCTCAGGTGGGTAGAAGGATCATTCACATCACGCAAACTCCCTGGCATATGGGATTGTTCGTGTGGGTAGAAGGATCAATACCATTATGCCAACTCTCTCGCATAAGGGATTGCTCGGGTGGGTAGAAGGATTGTTCACATTATGGCAACTCTCTGGCATAAGGGATTGCTCGGGTGGGTGGAAAGATCGTGCACATTATGCCAACTCTCTGGCATAAGGGATTGCTCGGGTGGGTGGAAGGATTGTTCAATTTATGCCAACTCTCTGCAATAAGAGATTGCTCTGGTGGGTAGAAGAATCATTAACATTATGCGAACTCTGTGGCATAAGGGATTGCTCGGGTGGTTAGAAGGATCGTTCACATTATGCCATCTCTCTGACAAAAGAGATTGCTTGGCTGGGTAGAAGGATCATTAACATTCTGCCAACTCTGTGGCATAAGGGATTACTCGGGTGGGTAGAAGGCTCAATCCCATTATGCCAACTCTCTTGTAAAAGGGATTGCTCTGGTGGGTAGAAGGATTGTTCACATTATGGCAACTCTCTGGCATAAGGGATTGCTCGGGTGGGTGGAAAGATTGTTCACATTATGCCAACTCCCTGGCATAAGGGATTACTTGGGTGGGTAGAAGGATCATTCACATTATGCCAACTCTCTCGCATAAGGGATTGCTCGGGGTGGGTCGAGAGATCGTTCACATTATGCCAACTCTCTGGCATAAGGGATTGCTCGGGTGGGTGGAAGGATTGTTCAATTTATGCCAACTCTCTGCAATAAGAGATTGCTCTGGTGGGTAGAAGAATCATTAACATTATGCCAACTCTGTGGCATAAGGGATTGCTCGGGTGGTTAGAAGGATCATTCACATTATGCCACCTCTCTGGCATAAGGGATTGCTCAGATTGGTAGAAGGTCCAATCCCATTATGCCAACTCTCTCGCATAAGGGATTGCTATGTTTGGTGGAAAGATTGTTCACATTATGCCAACTACTCTCTGGCATAAGGGATTGCTCAGGTGGTTGGAAGGATTGTTCACATTATGCCAACTCTATGGCATAAGGGATTGCTCGGGTGGGTGGAAAGATCGTCCACATTATGCCAACTCCCTGGCATACGGGATTATTTGGGTGGGTAGAAGGATCATTCACATTACGCCAACTCTCTGGCATAAGAGTTTGCTCAGGTGGGTAGAAGGATCATTCACATTACGCCAACTCCCTGGCATATGGGATTGCTTAGGTGGGTAGAAGTATCAATCGAATCATGCCAACTCTCTCGCATAAGGGATTGCTCGGGTGGGTAGAAGGATTGTTCACATTATGGCAACTCTGTGTCATAAGGGATTGCTAGGGTGGTTAGAAGGATCGTTCACATTATGCCAACTCTCTGGCATAAGTGATTGCTCGGGTGGGTGGAAGGATTGTTCAATTTGTGCCAACTCTCTGCAATAAGAGATTGCTCTGGTGGGTAGAAGAATCATTAACATTATGCCAACTCTGTGGCATAAGGGATTGCTCGGGTGGTTAGAAGGATCATTCACATTATGCCACCTCTCTGGCATAAGGGATTTCTCAGGTGGGTGGAAGGATTGTTCACATTATGCCAACTCTCTGGCATAAGAGATTGCTCGGGTCGGTAGAAGGATCGTTAACATTATGCCAAATCTGTGTCATAGGGGATTGCTCGGGTGGGTAGAAGGATCAATCCCATTATTCCAACTCTCTCGTGTAAGGGATTGCTCGGTTGGGTAGAAGGATTGTTCACATTATGGCAACTCTCTGGCATAGGGGATTGCTCGATTGGGTGGAAAGATTGTTCACATTATGCCAACTACTCTCTGGCATAAGGGATTGCTCAGGTGGTTGGAAGGATTGTTCACATTATGCCAACTCTCTGGCATAAGGGATTGCTTGGGTGGGTGGAAAGATCATTCACATTATGCCAACACACTGGCATACAGGATTATTTGGGTGGGTAGAAGGATCAATCACATTACGCCAACTCTCTGGCATAAGGGTGTGCTCAGGTGGGTAGAAGGATCATTCACATTACGCCAACTCCCTGGCATATGGGATTGCTTAGGTGGGTAGAAGGATCAATCGAATTATGCCAACTCTCTCGCATAAGGGATTGCTCGGGTGGTTAGAAGGATTGTTCACATTATGGCAACTCGCTGGCATAAGGGATTGCTCGGGTGGGTGGAAAGATCATCCGCATTATGCCAACTCTCTGGCATAAGGGATTTCTCGGGTGGGTGGAAGGATTGTTCACATTATGCCAACTCTCTGGCATAAGAGATTGCTCGGGGTGGGTAGAAGGATCATTAACATTATGCCAACTCTGTGTCATAAGGGATTGCTAGGGTGGTTAGAAGAATCGTTCACATTATGCCAACTCTCTGGCATAAGGGATTGCACGGGTGGGTAGAAGGATCAATCCCATTATGCCAACTCTCTTGTATAAGGGATTGCTCGGTTGGGTAGAAGGATTGTTCACATTATGGCAACTCTCTGGAATAAGAGGTTGCTTGGGTGGGTGGAAAGATCGGTCACATTATGCCAACTCTCTGGCATATGGGATTACTCGGGTGGGTGGAAGGATTGTTCACATTATGCCAACTCTCTGGAATAAGAGATTGCTTGGGTGGGTGGAAAGATTGGTCACATTATGCCAACTCTCTGGCATAAGGGATCGCTCGGATGGGTGGAAGGATTGTTCACATTATGCCAACTCTGTGGGATAAGGGATTGCTCAGTGGTTAGAAGTAATGTTCAGATTATGGCAACTCTGTGGCATCAGGGATTGCTCTGGTGGGTGGAAAGATCATTCACATTATGCCAACTCTCATGCATAAGGGATTGCTCGGGTGGGTGGAAGGATTGTTCACATTATGCCAACTCTCTGGCATAAGAGATTGCTCGAGTGGGTAGAAGGATCGTTAACATTATGCCAACTCTGTGTCATAAGGGATTGCTCGGGTGGGTAGAAGGATCAATCCCATTATGCCAACTCTCTTGCATAAGGGATTGCTCAGGTGGGTAGAAGGATCATTCACATCACGCCAACTTCCTGGGATATGGGATTGCTCGTGTGGGTAGAAGGATCAATCCCATTATGCCAACTCTCTCGCATAAGGGATTGCTCGGGTGGGTAGAAGGATTGTTCACATTATGGCAACTCTCTGGCATAAGGGATTGCTCGGGTGGGTGGAAAGATCGTGCACTTTATGCCAACTCTCTGGCATAAAGGATTGCTCGGGTGGGTGGAAGGATTTGTTCAATTTATGCCAACTCTCTGCAATAAGAGATTGCTCTGGTGGGTAGAAGAATCATTAACATTATGCCAACTCTGTGGCATAAGGGATTGCTCGGGTGGTTAGAAGGATCGTTTACATTATGCCATCTCTCTGGCAAAAGAGATTGCTTGGCTTGGTAGAAGGATCATTAACATTCTGCCAACTCTGTGGCATAAGGGATTACTCGGGTGGGTAGAAGGATCAATCCCATTATGCCAACTCTCTTGTAAAAGGGATTGCTCTGGTGGGTAGAAGGATTGTTCACATTATGGCAACTCCCTGGCATAAGGGATTGCTTGGGTGGGTAGAAGGATCATTCACATTATGCCAACTCTCTGGGATAAGGGATTGCTCAGGTGGGTAGAAGGATCATTCACATCATGCCAACTCCCTGGCATAAGGGATTGCTTGGGTGGGTAGAAGGATTGTTCACATTATGGCAACTCTCTGGCATAAGGGATTGCTCGGGGTGGGTCGAGAGATCATTCACATTATGCCAACTCTCTGGCATAAGGGATTGCTCGGGTGGGTGGAAGGATTGTTCAATTTATGCCAACTCTCTGCAATAAGAGATTGCTCTGGTGGGTAGAAGAATCATTAACATTATGCGAACTCTGTGGCATAAGGGATTGCTCGGGTGGTTAGAAAGATCATTCACATTATGCCACCTCTCTAGCATAAGGGATTGCTCGGGTGGGTGGAAGGATTGTTCACATTATGCCAACTCTCTGGCATAAGAGATTGCTCGGGTCGGTAGACGGATCGTTAACATTATGCCAAATCTGTGCCATAGGAGATTGCTCGGGTGGGTAGAAGGATCAATCCCATTATGCCAACTCTCTCATGTAAGGGATTGCTCGGTTGGGTAGAAGGATTGTTCACATTATGGCAACTCTCTGGCATAAGGGATTGCTCGGGTGGGTGTAAAGATCATTCACATTATGCCAACTCCCTGGCATAAGGGATTGCTTGGGTGGGTAGAAGGATCGTTCACATTACGCCAACTCCATGGCATAACAGATTGCTCAGGTGGGTAGAAGAATCATTCACATTATGCCAACTCCCTGGCATATGGGATTGCTCTAGTGGGCAAAAAGACTGTTCACATTAGGCCAACTCCTTGGCATATGGGTTTGCTTGGGTGGGTAAGAGGAGGATCGTTCACATTATGGCAACTCTCTGGCATAAGGGATTGCTCAGGTGGGTAGACGGATCATTCCCGTTATGCCAACTCTCTGGCATAAGGGATTGCTCAGATTGGTAGAAGGTCCAATCCCATTATGCCAACTCTCTCGCATAAGGGATTGCTCGGGTGGGTAGAAGGATTGTTCACATTATGGCAACTCTCTGGCATAAGGGATTGCTCAGATTGGTAGAAGGTCCAATCCCATTATGCCAACTACTCTTTGGCATAAGGGATTGCTCAGGTGGTGGGAAGGATTGTTCACATTATGCCAACTCTCTGGCATAAGGGATTGCTCGGGTGGGTGGAAAGATCGTTCACATTATGCCAACTCCCTGGCATACGGGATTGCTTGGGTGGGTAGAAGGATCAATCCCATTATGCCAACTCTCTCGCATAAGGGATTGCTCAGGTGGGTAGAAGGAAGGTTCACATTATGGCAACTCTCTGGCATAAGGGATTGCTCGGTGGGTGGAAAAACCATTCACATTATGCCAACTCTCTGGCATAAGGGATTTCTCGGGTGGGTGGAAGGATTGTTCACATTATGCCAACTCTCTGGCATATAAGATTGCTCGGGTGGTTGGAAAGATCGTTCACATTATGCCAGCTCTCTGGCATAAGGGATTGCTTGGGTGGGTAGAAGGATCATTCACATTACGCCAACTCTCTGGCATAAGGGATTGCTAAGGTGGGTAGAAGGAGCATTCACATCACGCCAACTCCCTGGCATATGGGATTGCTCGTGTGGGTAGAAGGATCAATCCCATTATGCCAACTCTCTCGCATAAGGGATTGCTCGGTTGGGTAGAAGGATTGTTCACCTAATGCCAACTCTCTGGCATAAGGGATTGTTCAGGTGGGTAGAAGGATCAATCCCATTATGCCAACTCTCTCGTATAAGGGATTGCTCGCGTGGGTAGAAGGATTGTTCACATTATGGCAACTGTCTGGCATACCGGATTGCTTGGGTGGGTAGAAGGAAGATTGTTCACATTATGACAACTCTCTGGCATAAGGGAGTGCTCGGGTGTATTTATTTATTTTTATTTTTAACATTTATAAGACATAAATATAAGCCAGAGAGCTGCCATAAAGGATTGCTCGGGCGGGTAGAAGGATTGTTCACATTATGCCAACTCTTTGGCATAAGGGATTGCTCAGGTGGGTGGAAGGATTGTACACATTATGCCAACTCTCTAGCATAAGAGATTGCTCGGGTGGGTGCAAAGATCGGTCACATTATGCCAACTCTCTGGCATAAAGGATTGCTCGGGTGGGTGGAAGGATTGTTCACATTATGCCAACTCTCTGGCATAAGGGATTGCTCGGGTGGGTGGAAAGATCATTCACATTATGCCAACTCCCTGGTATACGGGATTGCTTGGGTGGGTAGAAGGATCATTCACATTACGCCAACTCTCTGGCATAAGGGATTGCTCAGGCGGGTAGAAGGATCATTCACATTACGCCAACTCTCTGGCATATGGGATTGCTTAGGTGGGTAGAAGGATCAATCCCATTATGCCAACTCTCTCGCATAAGGCATTGCTCGGGTGGGTAGAAGGATTGTTCACATTATGGCTACTCTCTGGCATAAGGGATTGCTCGGATGGGTGGAAAGATCATTCACATTATGCCAACTCTCTGGCAAAAGGGATTTCTCGGGTGGGTGGAAGGAATGTTCACATTATGCCAACTCTCTGGCATAAGAGATTGCTCGGGTGGGTAGAAGGATCGTTAACATTATGCCAACTCTTTGTCATAAGGGATTGCTACGGTGGTTAGAAGGATCGTTCACATTATGCCAACTGTCTGGCATAAGGGATTGCTCGGGTGGGTAGAAGGATCAATCCCATTATGCCAACTCTCTCGTATAAGGGATTGCTCGGTTGGGTGGAAAGATCGTTCACATTATGACAATTCCCTGGCATAAGAGATTGCTCGGGTGGGTAGAAGGACCATTCACATTATGCCAACTCTCTGGCATAAGAGATTGCTCGGGTGGGTAGAACGATCATTCACATTATGCCAACTCTCTGGCATAAGGGATTGCTCGGGTGGGTGGAAAGATCGTTCACATTATGACAATTCCCTGGCATAAGAGATTGCTCGGGTGGGTAGAAGGACCATTCACATTATGCCAACTCTCTGGCATAAGAGATTGCTCGGGTGGGTAGAACGATCATTCACATTATGCCAACTCTCTGGCATAAGGGATTGCTCGGGTGGGTGGAAGGATTGTTCACATTATGCCAACTCTTTGGCATAAGGGATTGGTCGGGTGGGTGGAAGGATTGTACATACACATTATGCCAACTCTCTGGCATAAGAGATTGCTCGGGTGTGTGCAAAGATCGGTCACATTATGCCAACTCTCTGGCATAAGAGATTGCTCGGGTGGGTAGAACGATCATTCACATTATGCCAACTCTCTGGCATAAGGGATTGCTCGGGTGGGTGGAAGGATTGTTCACATTATGCCAACTCTTTGGCATAAGGGATTGCTCGGGTGGGTGGAAGGATTGTTCACATTATGTCAACTCTCTGGAATAAGAGATTGCTTGGGTGGGTGGAAGGATTGTTCACATTATGCCAACTCGCTGGAATAAGAGATTGCTTGGGTGGGTGGAAAGATCGGTCACATTATGCCAACTCTCTGGCATAAGGGATCGCTCGGGTGGGTGGAAGGATTGTTCACATTATGCCAACTCTATGGCATAAGGGATTGCTCAGTGGTTAGAAGGATTGTTCACAATATCGCAACTCTGTGCCATAAGGGATTGCTCGGGTGGGTGGAAAGATCATTCACATTATGCCAACTCTCAAGCATAAGGGATTACTCGGGTGGGTGGAAGGATTGTTCACATTATGCCAACTCTCTGGCAGAAGAGATTGCTCGAGTGGGTAGAAGGATCGTTAACATTATGCCAACTCTGTGGCATAAGGGATTGCTCGGGTGGGTAGAAGGATCAATCCTGTTATGCCAACTCTCTGGCATAAGGGATTGCTCAGGTGGGTAGAAGGATCATTCACATCACGTCAACTCCCTGGCATATGGAATTGCTCCTGTGGGTAGAAGGATCAATCCCATTATGCCAACTCTCTTGCATAAGGGATTGCTTGGGTGGGTAGAAGGATTGTTCACATTATGGCAACTCTCTGGCATAAGGGATTGCTCGGGTGGATGGAAAGATCCTGCACATTATGCCAACTCCCTGGCATAAGGGATTGCTTGGGTGGGTAGAAGGATCATTCACATTACGCCAACTCTCTGGGATAAGGGATTGCTCAGGTGGGTAGAAGGATCATTCACATCACACCAACTCCCTGGCATATGGGATTGCTCGTGTGGGTAGAAGGATCAATCCCATTATGCCAACTCTCTCGCATAAGGGATTGCTTTGGTGGGTAGAAGGATTGTTCACATTATGGCAACTCTCTGGCATAAGGGATTGCTCGGGGTGGGTCGAAAGATCATTCACATTATGCCAACTCTCTGGCATAAGGGATTGCTCGGGTGGGTGGAAGGATTGTTCAACTTATGCCAACTCTCTGCAATAAGAGATTGCTCTGGTGGGTAGAAGAATCATTAACATTATGCCAACTCTGTGGCGTAGGGGATTGCTCGGGTGGTTAGAAGGATCATTCACATTATGCCACCTCTCTGGCATAAGGGATTGCTCGGGTGGGTGGAAGGATTGTTCACATTATGCCAACTCTCTGGCATAAGAGGTTGCTCGGGTCGGTAGAAGGATCGTTAACATTATGCCAAATCTGTGTCATAGGGGATTGCTCGGGTGGGTAGATTGATCAATCCCATTATGCCAACTCTCTCGTGTAAGGGATTGATCGGTTGGGTAGAAGGATTGTTCACATTATGGCAACTCTCTGGCATAAGGGATTGCTCGGGTGGGTGGCAAGATCGTTCACATTATGCCAACTCCCTGGCATAAGAGATTGCTTGGGTGGGTAGAAGGATCGTTCACATTACGCCAACTCCATGGCATAACGGATTGCTCAGGTGGGTAGAAGCATCATTCACATTATGCCAACTCCCTGGCATAAGGGATTGCTCTAGTGGGCAAAAGGATTGTTCACATTATGCCAACTCCTTGGCATACGGGGTTGCTTGGGTGGGTAAGAGGAGGATCGTTCACATTATGGCAACCGTCTGGCATAATGGATTGCTCGGGTGGGTAGACGGATCGTTCACATTATGCCAACTCTCTGGCATAAGGGATTGCTCAGACTGGTAGAAGGTCCAATCCCATTATGCCAACTCTCTCGCATAAGGGATTGCTCGGGTGGGTGGAAGGATTGTTCACAGTATGCCAACTCTGTGGTATAAGGGATTGCTAGGGTGGTTAGAAGGATCATTCACATTATGCCAACTCTCTGACGTAAGGGATTGCTTGAGTGGGTCGAAGGAGGATCATTCACATTATGCCAACTCTCTGGCATAAGGGATTGCTCAGGTGGGTAGAAGGATCAATCCCATTATGCCAACTCTCTCGTATAAGGGATTGCACGGGTGGGTAGAAGGATTGTTCACATTATGGCAACTGTCTGGCATACAGGATTGCTTGGGTGGGTAGAAGGAAGATTGTTAACATTATGACAACTCTCTGGCAAAAGGGAGTGCTCGGGTGTATTTCTTTATTTTTATTTTTAACATTTATAAGATATAAATATAAGCCAGAGAGTTGCCATAAGGGATTGCTCGGGTGGGTAGAAGGATTGTTCACATTATGCCAACTCTCTGGCATAAGGGATTGCTCGGGTGGGTGGAAGGATTGTTCACATTATGTCAACTCTCTGGAATAAGAGATTGATTGGGTGGGTGGAAGGATTGTTCACATTATGCCAACTCTATGGCATAAGGGATTGCTCAGTGGTTAGAAGGATTGTTCACATTATGGCAACTCTGTGCCATAAGGGATTGCTCGGGTGGTTGGAAAGATCATTCACATTATGCCAACTCTCAAGCATAAGGGATTACTTGGGTGGGTGGAAGGATTGTTCACATTATGCCAACTCTCTGGCATAAGAGATTGCTCGAGTGGGTAGAAGGATCGTTAACATTATGCCAACTCTGTGGCATAAGGGATTGCTCGGGTGGGTAGAAGGATCAATCCTGTTATGCCAACTCTCTGGCATAAGGGATTGCTCAGGTGGGTAGAAGGATCATTCACATCACGTCAACTCCCTGGCATATGGAATTGCTCGTGTGGGTAGAAGGATCAATCCCATTATGCCAACTCTCTTGCATAAGGGATTGCTTGGGTGGGTAGAAGGATCATTCACATTACGTTAACTCTCTGGGATAAGGGATTGCTCAGGTGGGTAGAAGGATCATTCACATCACGCCAACTCCCTGGCATATGGGATTGCTCGTGTGGGTAGAAGAATCAATCCCATTATGCCAACTCTCTGGCATAAGAGATTGCTCGGGTCGGTAGAAGGATCGTTAACATATTGCCAAATCTGTGTCATAGGGGATTGCTCGGGTGGGTAGATTGATCAATCCCATTATGCCAACTCTCTCGTGTAAGGGATTGATCGGTTGGGTGGCAAGATCGTTCACATTATGCCAACTCCCTGGCATAAGAGATTGCTTGGGTGGGTAGAAGGATCGTTCACATTACGCCAACTCCATGGCATAACGGATTGCTCAGGTGGGTAGAAGCATCATTCACATTATGCCAACTCCCTGGCATAAGGGATTGCTCTAGTGGGCAAAAGGATTGTTCACATTATGCCAACTCCTTGGCATACGGGGTTGCTTGGGTGGGTAAGAGGAGGATCGTTCACATTATGGCAACCGTCTGGCATAATGGATTGCTCGGGTGGGTAGACGGATCGTTCACATTATGCCAACTCTCTGGCATAAGGGATTGCTCAGACTGGTAGAAGGTCCAATCCCATTATGCCAACTCTCTCGCATAAGGGATTGCTCGGGTGGGTGGAAGGATTGTTCACAGTATGCCAACTCTGTGGTATAAGGGATTGCTAGGGTGGTTAGAAGGATCATTCACATTATGCCAACTCTCTGACGTAAGGGATTGCTTGAGTGGGTCGAAGGAGGATCATTCACATTATGCCAACTCTCTGGCATAAGGGATTGCTCAGGTGGGTAGAAGGATCAATCCCATTATGCCAACTCTCTCGTATAAGGGATTGCACGGGTGGGTAGAAGGATTGTTCACATTATGGCAACTGTCTGGCATACAGGATTGCTTGGGTGGGTAGAAGGAAGATTGTTAACATTATGACAACTCTCTGGCAAAAGGGAGTGCTCGGGTGTATTTATTTATTTTTATTTTTAACATTTATAAGATATAAATATAAGCCAGAGAGTTGCCATAAGGGATTGCTCGGGTGGGTAGAAGGATTGTTCACATTATGCCAACTCTCTGGCATAAGGGATTGCTCGGGTGGGTGGAAGGATTGTTCACATTATGTCAACTCTCTGGAATAAGAGATTGATTGGGTGGGTGGAAGGATTGTTCACATTATGCCAACTCTATGGCATAAGGGATTGCTCAGTGGTTAGAAGGATTGTTCACATTATGGCAACTCTGTGCCATAAGGGATTGCTCGGGTGGTTGGAAAGATCATTCACATTATGCCAACTCTCAAGCATAAGGGATTACTTGGGTGGGTGGAAGGATTGTTCACATTATGCCAACTCTCTGGCATAAGAGATTGCTCGAGTGGGTAGAAGGATCGTTAACATTATGCCAACTCTGTGGCATAAGGGATTGCTCGGGTGGGTAGAAGGATCAATCCTGTTATGCCAACTCTCTGGCATAAGGGATTGCTCAGGTGGGTAGAAGGATCATTCACATCACGTCAACTCCCTGGCATATGGAATTGCTCGTGTGGGTAGAAGGATCAATCCCATTATGCCAACTCTCTTGCATAAGGGATTGCTTGGGTGGGTAGAAGGATCATTCACATTACGTTAACTCTCTGGGATAAGGGATTGCTCAGGTGGGTAGAAGGATCATTCACATCACGCCAACTCCCTGGCATATGGGATTGCTCGTGTGGGTAGAAGAATCAATCCCATTATGCCAACTCTCTGGCATAAGAGATTGCTCGGGTCGGTAGAAGGATCGTTAACATATTGCCAAATCTGTGTCATAGGGGATTGCTCGGGTGGGTAGATTGATCAATCCCATTATGCCAA
The DNA here is from genome assembly GCF_040938575.1 of Ambystoma mexicanum. Lineage (NCBI taxonomy): Eukaryota > Metazoa > Chordata > Amphibia > Caudata > Ambystomatidae > Ambystoma > Ambystoma mexicanum. The sequence continues at coordinate 666,920,543 of NC_090940.1, read as the reverse complement.
CTCTCTCGTGTAAGGGATTGATCGGTTGGGTAGAAGGATTGTTCACATTATGGCAACTGTCTGGCATACAGGATTGCTTGGGTGGGTAGAAGGAAGATTGTTCACATTATGACAACTCTCTGGCAAAAGGGAGTGCTCGGGTGTATTTATTTATTTTTATTTTTAACATTTATAAGATATAAATATAAGCCAGAGAGTTGCCATAAGGGATTGCTCGGGTGGGTAGAAGGATTGTTCACATTATGCCAACTCTCTGGCATAAGGGATTGCTCGGGTGGGTGGAAGGATTGTTCACATTATGTCAACTCTCTGGAATAAGAGATTGATTGGGTGGGTGGAAGGATTGTTCACATTATGCCAACTCTCTGGAATAAGAGATTGCTTGGGTGGGTGGAAAGATCGGTCACATTATGCCAACACTCTGGCATAAGGGATCGCTCGGGTGGGTGGAAGGATTGTTCACATTATGCCAACTCTATAGCTTAAGGGATTACTCGGGTGGGTGGAAGGATTGTTCACATTATGCCAACTCTCTGGAATAAGAGATTGCTTGGGTGGGTGGAAAGATTGGTCACATTATGCCAACTCTCTGGCATAAGGGATCGCTCGGGTGGGTGGAAGGATTGTTCACATTATGCCAACTCTATGGCATAAGGGATTGCTCAGTGGTTAGAAGGATTGTTCACATTATGGCAACTCTGTGCCATAAGGGATTGCTCGGGTGGGTGGAAAGATCATTCACATTATGCCAACTCTCAAGCATAAGGGATTACTCGGGTGGGTGGAAGGATTGTTCACATTATGCCAACTCTCTGGCATAAGAGATTGCTCGAGTGGGTAGAAGGATCGTTAACATTATGCCAACTCTGTGGCATAAGGGATTGCTCGGGTGGGTAGAAGGATCAATCCTGTTATGCCAACTCTCTGGAATAAGGGATTGCTCAGGTGGGTAGAAGGATCATTCACATCACGTCAACTCCCTGGCATATGGGATTGCTCGTGTAGGTAGAAGGATCAACCCCATTATGCCAACTCTCTTGCATAAGGGATTGCTTGGGTGGGTAGAAGGATTGTTCACATTATGGCAACTCTCTGGCATAAGGGATTGCTCGGGTGGGTGGAAAGATCCTGCACATTATGCCAACTCCCTGGCATAAGGGATTGCTTGGGTGGGTAGAAGGATCATTCACATTACGCCAACTCTCTGGGATAAGGGATTGCTCAGGTGTGTAGAAGGATCATTCACATTACGCCATCTCCCTGGCATATGGGATTGCTAAGGTGGGTAGAAGGATCAATCCCATTATGCCAACTCTCTCGCATAAGGGATTGCTCGGGTGGGTAGAAGGATTGTTCACATTATGGCAACTCTCTGGCATAAGGGATTGCTCGGGTGGGTGGAAAGATCGTTCACATTATGCCAACTCCCTGGCATACGGGATTATTTGGGTGGGTAGAAGGATCAATCACATTACGCCAACTCTCTGGCATAAGGGTTTGCTCAGGTGGGTAGAAGGATCATTCACATTACGCCAACTCCCTGGTTTATGGGATTGCTTAGGTGGGTAGAAGGATCAATCGAATTATGCCAACTCTCTCGCATAAGGGATTGCTCAGGTGGGTAGAAGGATTGTTCACATTATGGCAACTCGCTGGCATAAGGGATTGCTCGGGTGGGTGGAAAGATCATTCACATTATGCCAACTCTCTGGCATAAGGGATTTCTCGGGTGGGTGGAAGGATTTTTCACATTATGCCAACTCTCTGGCATAAGAGATTGCTCGGGTGGGTAGAAGGATCGTTAACATTATGCCAACTCTGTGTCATAAGGGATTGCTAGGGTGGTTAGAAGAATCTTTCACATTATGCCAACTCTCTGGCATAAGGGATTGCACGGGTGGGTAGAAGGATCAATCCCATTATGCCAACTCTCTTGTATAAGGGATTGCTCGGTTGGGTAGAAGGATTGTTCACATTATGGCAACTCTCTGGAATAAGAGGTTGCTTGGGTGGGTGGAAAGATCGGTCACATTATGTCAACTCTCTGGCATAAGGGATTGCTCGGGTGGGTGGAAGGATTGTTCACATTATGCCAACTCTCTGGAATAAGAGATTGCTTGGGTGGGTGGAAGATCGGTCACATTATGCCAACTCTCTGGCAGAAGGGATCGCTCGGGTGGGTGGAAGGATTGTTCACATTATGGCAACTCTCTGGAATAAGAGGTTGCTTGGGTGGGTGGAAAGATCGGTCACATTATGGCAACTCTCTGGCATAAGGGATTGCTCGGGTGGGTGGAAAGATCGTTCACATTATGCCAACTCCCTGGCATAAGGGATTGCTTGGGTGGGTAGAAGGATCGTTCACATTACGCCAACTCCATGGCATAACGGATTGCTCAGGTGGGTAGAAGGATCATTCACATTATGCCAACTCCCTGGCATAAGGGATTGCTCTAGTGGGCAAAAGGATTGTTCACATTATGCCAACTCCTTGGCATACAGGGTTGCTTGGGTGGGTAAGAGGAGGATCGTTCACATTATGGCAACTCTCTGGCATAATGGATTGCTCGGGTGGGTAGACGGATCGTTCACATTATGCCAACTCTCTGGCATAAGGGATTGCTCAGACTGGTAGAAGGTCCAATCCCATTATGCCAACTCTCTTGCATAAGGGATTGCTCGGGTGGGTGGAAGGATTGTTCACATTATGCCAACTCTGTGGTATAAGGGATTGCTAGGGTGGTTAGAAGGATCATTCACATTATGCCAACTCTCTGACGTAAGGGATTGCTTGAGTGGGTCGAAGGAGGATCATTCACATTATGCCAACTCTCTGGCATAAGGGATTGCTCAGGTGGGTAGAAGGATCAATCCCATTATGCGAACTCTCTCGTATAAGGGATTGCACGGGTGGGTAGAAGGATTGTTCACATTATGGCAACTGTCTGGCATACAGGATTGCTTGGGTGGGTAGAAGGAAGATTGTTCACATTATGACAACTCTCTGGCAAAAGGGAGTGCTCGGGTGTATTTATTTATTTTTATTTTTAACATTTATAAGATATAAATATAAGCCAGAGAGTTGCCATAAGGGATTGCTCGGGTGGGTAGAAGGATTGTTCACACTATGCCAACTCTCTGGCATAAGGAATTGCTCGGGTGGGTGGAAGGATTGTTCACATTATGTCAACTCTCTGGAATAAGAGATTGATTGGGTGGGTGGAAGGATTGTTCACATTATGCCAACTCTCTGGAATAAGAGATTGCTTGGGTGGGTGGAAAGATCGGTCACATTATGCCAACTCTCTGGCATAAGGGATCGCTCGGGTGGGTGGAAGGATTGTTCACATTATGCCAACTCTATAGCATAAGGGATTACTCGGGTGGGTGGAAGGATTGTTCACATTATGCCAACTCTCTGGAATAAGAGATTGCTTGGGTGGGTGGAAAGATTGGTCACATTATGCCAACTCTCTGGCATAAGGGATCGCTCGGGTGGGTGGAAGGATTGTTCACATTATGCCAACTCTATGGCATAAGGGATTGCTCAGTGGTTAGAAGGATTGTTCACATTATGGCAACTCTGTGCCATAAGGGATTGCTCGGGTGGGTGGAAAGATCATTCACATTATGCCAACTCTCAAGCATAAGGGATTACTCGGGTGGGTGGAAGGATTGTTCACATTATGCCAACTCTCTGGCATAAGAGATTGCTCGAGTGGGTAGAAGGATCGTTAACATTATGCCAACTCTGTGGCATAAGGGATTGCTCGGGTGGGTAGAAGGATCAATCCTGTTATGCCAACTCTCTGGCATAAGGGATTGCTCAGGTGGGTAGAAGGATCATTCACATCACGTCAACTCCCTGGCATATGGGATTGCTCGTGTGGGTAGAAGGATCAACCCCATTATGCCAACTCTCTTGCATAAGGGATTGCTTGGGTGGGTAGAAGGATTGTTCACATTATGGCAACTCTCTGGCATAAGGGATTGCTCGGGTGGGTGGAAAGATCTTGCACATTATGCCAACTCCCTGGCATAAGGGATTGCTTGGGTGGGTAGAAGGATCAATCCTGTTATGCCAACTCTCTGGCATAAGGGATTGCTCAGGTGGGTAGAAGGATCATTCACATCACGTCAACTCCCTGGCATATGGGATTGCTCGTGTGGGTAGAAGGATCAACCCCATTATGCCAACTCTCTTGCATAAGGGATTGCTTGGGTGGGTAGAAGGATTGTTCACATTATGGCAACTCTCTGGCATAAGGGATTGCTCGGGTGGGTGGAAAGATCTTGCACATTATGCCAACTCCCTGGCATAAGGGATTGCTTGGGTGGGTAGAAGGATCATTCACATTATGCCAACTCTCTGGGATAAGGGATTGCTCAGGTGGGTAGAAGGATCATTCACATCACGCCAACTCCCTGGCATATGGGATTGCTCGTGTGGGTAGAAGGATCAATCCCATTATGCCAACTCTCTCGCATAAGGGATTGCTTTGGTGGGTAGAAGGATTGTTCACATTATGGCAACTCTCTGGCATAAGGGATTGCTCCGGGTGGGTCGAGAGATCATTCACATTATGCCAACTCTCTGGCATAAGGGATTGCTCGTGTGGGTGGAAGGATTGTTCAACTTATGCCAACTCTCTGCAATAAGAGATTGCTCTGGTGGGTAGAAGAATCATTAACATTATGCCAACTCTGTGGCGTAAGGGATTGCTCGGGTGGTTAGAAGGATCATTCACATTATGCCACCTCTCTGGCATAAGGGATTGCTGGGGTGGGTGGAAGGATTGTTCACATTATGCCAACTCTCTGGCATAAGAGATTGCTCGGGTCGGTAGAAGGATCGTTAACATTATGCCAAATCTGTGTCATAGGGGATTGCTCGGGTGGGTAGAATGATCAATCCCATTATGCCAACTCTCTCGTGTAAGGGATTGATCGGTTGGGTAGAAGGATTGTTCACATTATGGCAACTCTCTGGCATAAGGGATTGCTCGGGTGGGTGGAAAGATCGTTCACATTATGCCAACTCCCTGGCATAAGGGATTGCTTGGGTGGGTAGAAGGATCGTTCACATTACGCCAACTCCATGGCATAACGGATTGCTCAGGTGGGTAGAAGGATCATTCACATTATGCCAACTCCCTGGCATAAGGGATTGCTCTAGTGGGCAAAAGGATTGTTCACATTATGCCAACTCCTTGGCATACGGGGTTGCTTGGGTGGGTAAGAGGAGGATCGTTCACATTATGGCAACTCTCTGGCATAATGGATTGCTCGGGTGGGTAGACGGATCGTTCACATTATGCCAACTCTCTGGCATAAGGGATTGCTCAGACTGGTAGAAGGTCCAATCCCATTATGCCAACTCTCTTGCATAAGGGATTGCTCGGGTGGGTGGAAGGATTGTTCACATTATGCCAACTCTGTGGTATAAGGGATTGCTAGGGTGGTTAGAAGGATCATTCACATTATGCTAACTCTCTGACGTAAGGGATTGCTTGAGTGGGTCGAAGGAGGATCATTCACATTATGCCAACTCTCTGGCATAAGGGATTGCTCAGGTGGGTAGAAGGATCAATCCCATTATGCCAACTCTCTCGTATAAGGGATTGCACGGTTGGGTAGAAGGATTGTTCACATTATGGCAACTGTCTGGCATAGAGGATTGCTTGGGTGGGTAGAAGGAAGATTGTTCACATTATGACAACTCTCTGACAAAAGGGAGTGCTCGGGTGTATTTATTTATTTTTATTTTTAACATTTATAAGATATAAATATAAGCCAGAGAGTTGCCATAAGGGATTGCACGGGTGGGTAGAAGGATTGTTCACATTATGCCAACTCTCTGGCATAAGGGATTGCTCGGGTGGGTGGAAGGATTGTTCACCTTATGTCAACTCTCTGGAATAAGAGATTGATTGGGTGGGTGGAAGGATTGTTCACATTATGCCAACTCTCTGGAATAAGAGATTGCTTGGGTGGGTGGAAAGATCGGTCACATTATGCCAACTCTCTGGCATAAGGGATCGCTCGGGTGGGTGGAAGGATTGTTCACATTATGCCAACTCTATAGCATAAGGGATTACTCGGGTGGGTGGAAGGATTGTTCACATTATGCCAACTCTCTGGAATAAGAGATTGCTTGGGTGGGTGGAAAGATTGGTCACATTATGCCAACTCTCTGGCATAAGGGATTGCTCGGGTGGGTGGAAGGATTGTTCACCTTATGTCAACTCTCTGGAATAAGAGATTGATTGGGTGGGTGGAAGGATTGTTCACATTATGCCAACTCTCTGGAATAAGAGATTGCTTGGGTGGGTGGAAAGATCGGTCATATTATGCCAACTCTCTGGCATAAGGGATCGCTCGGGTGGGTGGAAGGATTGTTCACATTATGCCAACTCTATAGCATAAGGGATTACTCGGGTGGGTGGAAGGATTGTTCACATTATGCCAACTCTCTGGAATAAGAGATTGCTTGGGTGGGTGGAAAGATTGGTCACATTATGCCAACTCTCTGGCATAAGGGATCGCTCGGGTGGGTGGAAGGATTGTTCACATTATGCCAACTCTATGGCATAAGGGATTGCTCAGTGGTTAGAAGGATTGTTCACATTATGGCAACTCTGTGCCATAAGGGATTGCTCGGGTGGGTGGAAAGATCATTCACATTATGCCAACTCTCAAGCATAAGGGATTACTCTGGTGGGTGGAAGGATTGTTCACATTATGCCAACTCTCTGGCATAAGAGATTGCTCGAGTGGGTAGAAGGATCGTTAACATTATGCCAACTCTGTGGCATAAGGGATTGCTCAGGTGGGTAGAAGGATCATTCACATCACGTCAACTCCCTGGCATATGGGATTGCTCGTGTGGGTAGAAGGATCATCCCCATTATGCCAACTCTCTTGCATAAGGGATTGCTTGGGTGGGTAGAAGGATTGTTCACATTATGGCAACTCTCTGGCATAAGGGATTGCTCGGGTGGGTGGAAAGATCCTGCACATTATGCCAACTCCCTGGCATAAGGGATTGCTTGGTTGGGTAGAAGGATCATTCACATTACGCCAACTCTCTGGGATAAGGGATTGCTCAGGTGGGTAGAAGGATCATTCACATCACGCCAACTCCCTGACATATGGGATTGCTCGTGTGAGTAGAAGGATCAATCCCATTATGCCAACTCTCTCGCATAAGGGATTGCTTGGGTGGGTAGAAGAATTGTTCAAATTATGGCAACTCTCTGGCATAAGAGATTGCTCGGGGTGGGTCGAGAGATCGTTCACATTATGCCAACTCTCTGGCATAAGGGATTGCTCGGGTGGGTGGAAGGATTGTTCAATTTATGCCAACTCTCTGCAATAAGAGATTGCTCTGGTGGGTTGAAGAATCATTAACATTATGCCAACTCTGTGGCATAAGGGATTGCTCGGGTGGTTAGAAGGATCATTCACATTATGCCACCTCTCCGGCATAAGGGATTGCTCGGGTGGGTGGAAGGATTGTTCACATTATGCCAACTCTCTTGCATAAGAGATTGCTCGGGTCGGTAGAAGGATCGTTAACATTATGCCAAATCTGTGTCATAGGGGATTGCTCGGGTGGGTAGAAGGATCAATCCCATTATGCCAACTCTTTCGTGTAAGGGATTGCTCGGTTGGGTAGAAGGATTGTTCACGTTATGGCAACTCTCTGGCATAAGGGATTGCTCGGGTGGGTGGAAAGATTGTTCACATTATGCCAACTCCCTGGCATAAGGGATTGCTTGGGTGGGTAGAAGGATCGTTCACATTACGCCAACTCCATGGCATAACGGATTGCTCAGGTGGGTAGAAGGATCATTCACATTATGCCAACTCCCTGGCATAAGGGATTGCTCTAGTGGGCAAAAGGATTGTTCACATTATGCCAACTCCTTGGCATACGGCATTGCTTGGGTGGGTAAGAGGAGGATTGTTCACATTATGGCAACTCTCTGGCATAATGGATTGCTCGGGTGGGTAGACGGATCGTTCACATTATGCCAACTCTCTGGCATAAGGGATTGCTCAGACTGGTAGAAGGTCCAATCCCATTATGCCAACTCTCTCGCATACGGGATTGCTCGGGTGGGTAGAAGGATAGTTCACATTATGGCAACTCTCTGGCATAAGAGATTGCTCTGTTGGGTGGAAAGATTGTTCACATTTTGCCAACTACTCTCTGGCATAAGGGATTGCTCAGGTGGTTGAAAGGATTGTTCAAATTATGCCAACTCTCTGGCATAAGGGATTGCTCGGGTGGGTGGAAAGATCGTTCACATTATGCCAACTCCCTGGCATACGAGATTGCTTGGGTGGGAAGAAGGATCATTCACATTACGCCAACTCTCTGGCATAAGGGATTGCTCAGGTGGGTAGAAGGATCATTCACATTACGCCAACTCCCTGGCATATGGGATTGCTTAGGTGGGTAGAAGGATCAATCCCATTATGCCAACTCTCTCGCATAAGGGATTTCTCGGGTGGGTGGAAGGATTGTTCACATTATGCCAACTCTCTGGCATAAGAGATTGCTCGAGTGGGTAGAAGGATCGTTAACATTATGCCAACTCTGTGGCATAAGGGATTGCTCGGGTGGGTAGAAGGATCAATCCCATTATGCCAACTCTCTGGCATAATGGATTGCTCAGGTGGGTTGAAGGATCATTAACATCACGAAAACTCCCTGGCATATGGGATTGTTCGTGTGGGTAGAAGGATCAATCCCATTATGCCAACTCTCTCGCATAAGGGATTGCTCGGGTGGGTAGAAGGATTGTTCACATTATGGCAACTCTCTGGCATAAGGGATTGCTCGGGTGTGTGGAAATATCGTGCACATTATGCCAACTCTCTGGCATAAGGGATTGCTCGGGTGGGTGGAAGGATTGTTCAATTTATGCCAAATCTCTGCAAAAAGAGATTGCTCGGGTGGGTAGAAGAATCATTAACATTATGCCAACTCTGTGGCATAAGGGATTGCTCGGGTGGTTAGAAGGATCGTTCACATTATGCCATCTCTCTGACAAAAGAGATTGCTTGGCTGGGTAGAAGTATCATTAACATTCTGCCAACTCTGTGGCATAAGGGATTACTCGGGTGGGTAGAAGGATCAATCCCATTATGCCAACTCTCTTGTAAAAGGGATTGCTCTGGTGGGTAGAAGGATTGTTCACATTATGGCAACTCTCTGGCATAAGGGATTGCTCGGGTGGGTGGAAAGATCATTCACATTATGCCAACTCCCTGGCATAAGTGATTGCTTGGGTGGGTAGAAGGATCATTCACATTATGCCAACTCTCTGGGATAAGGGATTGCTCAGGTGGGTAGAAGGATCATTCACATCACGCCAACTCCCTGGCCTATGGGATTGCTCGTGTGGGTAGAAGGATCAATCCCATTATGCCAACTCTCTCGCATAAGGGATTGCTCGGGTGGGTAGAAGGATTGTTCACATTATGGCAACTCTCTGGCATAAGGGATTGCTCGGGGTGGGTCGAGAGATCGTTCACATTATGCCAACTCTCTGGCATAAGGGATTGCTCGGGTGGGTGGAAGGATTGTTCAATTTATGCCAACTCTCTGCAATAAGAGATTGCTCTGGTGGGTAGAAGAATCATTAACATTATGCCAACTCTGTGGCATAAGGGATTGCTCGGGTGGTTAGAAGGATCATTCACATTATGCCACCTCTCTGGCATAAGGGATTTCTCAGGTGGGTGGAAGGATTGTTCACATTATGCCAACTCTCTGGCATAAGAGATTGCTTGGGTCGGTAGAAGGATCATTAACATTATTGCAAATCTGTGTCATAGGGGATTGCTCGGGTGGGTAGAAGGATCAATCCCATTATGCCAACTCTCTCGTGTAAGGGATTGCTCGGGTGGGTGGAAAGATTGTTCACATTATGCCAACTCCCTGGCATACGGGATTATTTGGGTGGGTAGAAGGATCAATCACATTACGCCAACTCTCTGGCATAATGGTTTGCTCAGGTGGGTAGAAGGATCATTCACATTACGCCAACTCCCTGGTTTATGGGATTGCTTAGGTGGGTAGAAGGATCAATCGAATTATGCCAACTCTCTCGCATAAGGGATTGCTCAGGTGGGTAGAAGGATTGCTCACATTATGGTAACTCGCTGGCATAAGGGATTGCTCGGGTGGGTGGAAAGATCATTCACATTATGCCAACTCTCTGGCATAAGGGATTTCTCGGGTGGGTGGAAGGATTGTTCACATTATGCCAACTCTCTGGCATAAGCGATTGCTCGGGTGGGTAGAAGGCTCGTTAACATTATGCCAACTCTGTGTCATAAGGGATTGCTAGGGTGGTTAGAAGAATCTTTCACATTATGCCAACTCTCTGGCATAAGGGATTGCACGGGTGGGTAGAAGGATCAATCCCATTATGCCAACTCTCTTGTATAAGGGATTGCTCGGTTGGGTAGAAGGATTGTTCACATTATGGCAACTCTCTGGAATAAGAGGTTGCTTGGGTGGGTGGAAAGATCGGTCACATTATGTCAACTCTCTGGCATAAGGGATTGCTCGGGTGGGTGGAAGGATCGTTCACATTATGCCAACTCTCTGGAATTAGAGATTGCTTGGGTGGGTGGAAAGATCGGTCACATTAATCCAACTCTCTCGCAGAAGGGATCGCTCGGGTGGGTGGAAGGATTGTTCACATTATGCCAACTCTGTGGCACAAGGGATTGCTCAGTGGTTAGAAGGATTGTTCACATTATGGCAACTCTGTGGCATAAGGGATTGCTCGGGTGGGTGGAAAGATCATTCACATTATGCCAACTCTCAAGCATAAGGGATTGCTCGGGTGGGTGGAAGGATTGTTCACATTATGCCAACTCTCTGGCATAAGAGATTGCTCGAGTGGGTAGAAGGATCGTTAACATTATGCCAACTCTGTGGCATAAGGGATTGCTCGGGTGGGTAGAAGGATCAATCCCATTATGCCAACTCTCTGGCATAATGGATTGCTCAGGTGGGTTGAAGGATCATTAACATCACGAAAACTCCCTGGCATATGGGATTGTTCGTGTGGGTAGAAGGATCAATCCCATTATGCCAACTCTCTCGCATAAGGGATTGCTCGGGTGGGTAGAAGGATTGTTCACATTATGGCAACTCTCTGGCATAAGGGATTGCTAGGGTGTGTGGAAAGATCGTGAACATTATGCCAACTCTCTGGCATAAGGGATTGCTCGGGTGGGTGGAAGGATTGTTCAATTTATGCCAACTCTCTGCAAAAAGAGATTGCTCTGGTGGGTAGAAGAATCATTAACATTATGCCAACTCTGTGGCATAAGGGATTGCTCGGGTGGTTAGAAGGATCGTTCACATTATGCCATCTCTCTGACAAAAGAGATTGCTTGGCTGGGTAGAAGGATCATTAACATTCTGCCAACTCTGTGGCATAAGGGATTACTCGGGTGGGTAGAAGGATCAATCCCATTATGCCAACTCTCTTGTAAAAGGGATTGCTCTGGTGGGTAGAAGGATTGTTCACATTATGGCAACTCTCTGGCATAAGGGATTGCTCGGGTGGGTGGAAAGATCATTCACATTATGCCAACTCCCTGGCATAAGTGATTGCTTGGGTGGGTAGAAGGATCATTCACATTATGCCAACTCTCTGGGATAAGGGATTGCTCAGGTGGGTAGAAGGATCATTCACATCATGCCAACTCCCTGGCCTATGGGATTGCTCGTGTGGGTAGAAGGATCAATCCCATTATGCCAACTCTCTCGCATAAGGGATTGCTCGGGTGGGTAGAAGTATTGTTCACATTATGGCAACTCTCTGGCATAAGGGATTGCTCGGGGTGGGTCGAGAGATCGTTCACATTATGCCAACTCTCTGGCATAAGGGATTGCTCGGGTGGGTGGAAGGATTGTTCAATTTATGCCAACTCTCTGCAATAAGAGATTGCTCTGGTGGGTAGAAGAATCATTAACATTATGCCAACTCTGTGGCATAAGGGATTGCTCGGGTGGTTAGAAGGATCATTCACATTATGCCACCTCTCTGGCATAAGGGATTTCTCAGGTGGGTGGAAGGATTGTTCACATTATGCCAACTCTCTGGCATAAGAGATTGCTTGGGTCGGTAGAAGGATCATTAACATTATTGCAAATCTGTGTCATAGGGGATTGCTCGGGTGGGTAGAAGGATCAATCCCATTATGCCAACTCTCTCGTGTAAGGGATTGCTCGGTTGGGTAGAAGGATTGTTCACATTATGGCAACTCTCTGGCATAAGGGATTGCTCGGGTGGGTGGAAAGATCGTTCACATTATGCCAACTCCCTGGCATAAGGGATTGCTTGGGCGGGTAGAAGGATTGTTCACATTACGCCAACTCCATGCCATAACGGATTGCTCATGTGGGTAGAAGAATCATTCACATTATGCCAACTACCTGGCATAAGGGATTGCTCTAGTGGGCAAAAGGATTGTTCACATTAGGCCAACTCCTTGGCATACGGGATTGCTTGGGTGGGTAAGAGGAGGATCGTTCCCATTATGGCAACTCTCTGGCATAAGGGATTGCTCGGGTGGGTAGACGGATCATTCTCGTTATGCCAACTCTCTTGCATAAGGGATTGCTCAGATTGGTAGAAGGTCCAATCCCATTATGCCAACTCTCTCGCATAAGGGATTGCTCGGGTGGGTAGAAGGATTGTTCACATTATGGCAACTCTCTGGCATAAAGGATTGCTCTTTTGGCTGGAAAGATTGTTCACATTATGCCAACTACTCTCTGGCATAAGGGATTGCTCAGGTGGTTGGAAGGATTGTTCACATTATGCCAACTCTCTGGCATAAGGGATTGCTCGGGTGGGTGGAAAGATCGTTCACATTATGCCAACTCCCTGGCATACGGGATTGCTTGGGTGGGAAGAAGGATCATTCACATTACGCCATCTCTCTGGCATAAGGGATTGCTCAGGTGTGTAGAAGGATCATTCACATTACGCCATCTCCCTGGCATATGGGATTGCTAAGGTGGGTAGAAGGATCAATCCCATTATGCCAACTCTCTCGCATAAGGGATTGCTCGGGTGGGTAGAAGGATTGTTCACATTATGGCAACTCTCTGGCATAAGGGATTGCTCGGGTGGGTGGAAAGATCGTTCACATTATGCCAACTCCCTGGCATACAGGATTATTTGGGTGGGTAGAAGGATCAATCACATTACGCCAACTCTCTGGCATAAGGGTTTGCTCAGGTGGGTAGAAGGATCATTCACATTACGCCAACTCCCTGGTTTATGGGATTGCTTAGGTGGGTAGAAGGATCAATCGAATTATGCCAACTCTCTCGCATAAGGGATTGCTCAGGTGGGTAGAAGGATTGTTCACATTATTGCAACTCGCTGGCATAAGGGATTGCTCGGGTGGGTGGAAAGATCATTCACATTATGCCAACTCTCTGGCATAAGGGATTTCTCGGGTGGGTGGAAGGATTGTTCACATTATGCCAACTCTCTGGCATAAGAGATTGCTCGGGTGGGTAGAAGGATCGTTAACATTATGCCAACTCTGTGTCATAAGGGATTGCTAGGGTGGTTAGAAGAATCTTTCACATTATGCCAACTCTCTGGCATAAGGGATTGCACGGGTGGGTAGAAGGATCAATCCCATTATGCCAACTCTCTTGTATAGGGGATTGCTCGGTTGGGTAGAAGGATTGTTCACATTATGGCAACTCTCTGGAATAAGAGGTTGCTTGGGTGGGTGGAAAGATCGGTCACATTATGTCAACTCTCTGGCATAAGGGATTGCTCGGGTGGGTGGAAGGATTGTTCACATTATGCCAACTCTCTGGAATAAGAGATTGCTTGGGTGGGTGGAAAGATCGGTCACATTATGCCAACTCTCTGGCAGAAGGGATCGCTCGGATGGGTGGAAGGATTGTTCACATTATGCCAACTCTGTGGCATAAGGGATTGCTCGGTGGTTAGAAGGATTGTTCACATTATGGCAACTCTGTGGCATAAGGGATTGCTCGGGTGGGTGGAAAGATCATTCACATTATGCCAACTCTCAAGCATAAGGGATTGCTCGAGTGGATAGAAGGATCGTTAACATTATGCCAACTCTGTGGCATAAGGGATTGCTCGGGTGGGTAGAAGGATCAATCCCATTATGCCAACTCTCTGGCATAAGGGATTGCTCAGGTGGGTAGAAGGATCATTCACATCACGCAAACTCCCTGGCATATGGGATTGTTCGTGTGGGTAAAAGGATCAATACCATTATGCTAACTTTCTCGCATAAGGGATTGCTCGGGTGGGTAGAAGGATTGTTCACATTATGGCAACTCTCTGGCATAAGGGATTGCTCGGGTGGGTGGAAAGATCGTTAACATTATGCCAACTCTGTGGCATAAGGGATTGCTCGGGTGGGTAGAAGGATCAATCCCATTATGCCAACTCTCTGGCATAAGGGATTGCTCAGGTGGGTAGAAGGATCATTCACATCAGGCAAACTCCCTGGCATATGGGATTGTTCGTGTGGGTAGAAGGATCAATACCATTATGCCAACTTTCTCGCATAAGGGATTGTTCGTGTGGGTAGAAGGATCAATCCCATTATGCCAACTCTCTCGCATAAGGGATTGCTCGGGTGGGTAGAAGGATTGTTCACATTATGGCAACTCTCTGGCATAAGGGATTGCTCGGGTGGGTGGAAGGATTGTTCAATTTATGTCAACTCTCTGCAATAAGAGATTGCTCTGGTGGGTAGAAGAATCATTAACATTATGCCAACTCCAACTCTGTGGCATAAGGGATTGCTCGGGTGGTTAGAAGGATCGTTCACATTATGCCATCTCTCTGACAAAAGAGATTGCTTGGCTGGGTAGAAGGATCATTAACATTCTGCCAACTCTGTGGCATAAGGGATTACTCGGGTGGGTAGAAGGATCAATCCCATTATGCCAACTCTCTTGTAAAAGGGATTGCTCTGGTGGGTAGAAGGATTGTTCACATTATGGCAACTCTCTGGCATAAGGGATTGCTCGGGTGGGTGGAAAGATCATTCACATTATGCCAACTCCCTGGCATAAGTGATTGCTTGGGTGGGTAGAAGGATCATTCACATTATGCCAACTCTCTGGGATAAGGGATTGCTCAGGTGGCTAGAAGGATCATTCACATCACGCCAACTCCCTGGCATATGGGATTGCTGGTGTGGGTAGAAGGATCAATCCCATTATGCCAACTCTCTCGCATAAGGGATTGCTCGGGTGGGTCGAGAGATCGTTCACATTATGCCAACTCTCTGGCATAAGGGATTGCTCGGGTGGGTGGAAGGATTGTTCAATTTATGCCAACTCTCTGCAATAAGAGATTGCTCTGGTGGGTAGAAGAATTATTAACATTATGCCAACTCTGTGTCATAAGGGATTGCTTGGGTGGTTAGAAGGATCATTCACATTATGCCACCTCTCTGGCATAAGGGATTTCTCAGGTGGGTGGAAGGATTGTTCACATTATGCCAACTCTCTGGCATAAGAGATTGCTCGGGTCGGTAGAAGGATTGTTAACATTATGCCAAATCTGTGTCATAGGGGATTGCTCGGGTGGGTAGAAGGATCAATCCCATTATGCCAACTCTCTCGTGTAAGGGATTGCTCGGTTGGGTAGAAGGATTGTTCACATTATGGCAACTCTCTGGCATAAGGGATTGCTCGGGTGGGTGGAAAGATCGTTAACATTATGCCAACTCTGTGGCATAAGGGATTGCTCGGGTGGGTAGAAGGATAAATCCCATTATGCCAACTCTCTGGCATAAGGGATTGCTCAGGTGGGTAGAAGGATCATTCACATCACGCAAACTCCCTGGCATATGGGATTGTTCGTGTGGGTAGAAGGATCAATACCATTATGCCAACTTTCTCGCATAAGGGATTGTTCGTGTGGGTAGAAGGATCAATCCCATTATGCCAACTCTCTCGCATAAGGGATTGCTCGGGTGGGTAGAAGGATTGTTCACATTATGGCAACTCTCTGGCATAAGGGATTGCTCGGGTGGGTGGAAGGATTGTTCAATTTATGTCAACTCTCTGCAATAAGAGATTGCTCTGGTGGGTAGAAGAATCATTAACATTATGCCAACTCTGTGGCATAAGGGATTGCTCGGGTGGTTAGAAGGATCGTTCACATTATGCCATCTCTCTGACAAAAGAGATTGCTTGGCTGGGTAGAAGGATCATTAACATTCTGCCAACTCTGTGGCATAAGGGATTACTCGGGTGGGTAGAAGGATCAATCCCATTATGCCAACTCTCTTGTAAAAGGGATTGCTCTGGTGGGTAGAAGGATTGTTCACATTATGGCAACTCTCTGGCATAAGGGATTGCTCGGGTGGGTGGAAAGATCATTCACATTATGCCAACTCCCTGGCATAAGGGATTGCTTGGGTGGGTAGAAGGATCATTCACATTATGCCAACTCTCTGGGATAAGGGATTGCTCAGGTGGCTAGAAGGATCATTCACATCACGCCAACTCCCTGGCATATGGGATTGCTCGTGTGGGTAGAAGGATCAATCCCATTATGCCAACTCTCTCGCATAAGGGATTGCTCGGGTGGGTCGAGAGATCGTTCACATTATGCCAACTCTCTGGCATAAGGGATTGCTCGGGTGGGTGGAAGGATTGTTCAATTTATGCCAACTCTCTGCAATAAGAGATTGCTCTGGTGGGTAGAAGAATCATTAACATTATGCCAACTCTGTGGCATAAAGGATTGCTCGGGTGGTTAGAAGGATCATTCACATTATGCCACCTCTCTGGCATAAGGGATTTCTCAGGTGGGTGGAAGGATTGTTCACATTATGCCAACTCTCTGGCATAAGAGATTGCTCGGGTCGGTAAAAGGATCGTTAACATTATGCCAAATCTGGGTCATAGGGGATTGCTCGGGTGGGTAGAAGGATCAAATCCCATTATGCCAACTCTCTCGTGTAAGGGATTGCTCGGTTGGGTGGAAAGATCGTTCACATTATGGCAACTCTCTGGCATAAGGGATTGCTCGGGGTGGGTCGAGAGATCGTTCACATTATGCCAACTCTCTGGCATAAGGGATTGCTCGGGTGGGTGGAAGGATTGTTCAATTTATGCCAACTCTCTGCAATAAGAGATTGCTCCGGTGGGTAGAAGAATCATTAACATTATGCCAACTTTGTGGCATAAGGGATTGCTCGGGTGGTTAGAAGGATCATTCACATTATGCCACCTCTCTGGCATAAGGGATTTCTCAGGTGGGTGGAAAGATCGTTCACATTATGGCAACTCTCTGGCATAAGGGATTGCTCGGGGTGGGTCGAGAGATCGTTCACATTATGCCAACTCTCTGGCATAAGGGATTGCTCGGGTGGGTGGAAGGATTGTTCAATTTATGGCAACTCTCTGCAATAAGAGATTGCTCTGGTGGGTAGAAGAATCATTAACATTATGCCAACTTTGTGGCATAAGGGATTGCTCGGGTGGTTAGAAGGATCATTCACATTATGCCACCTCTCTGGCATAAGGGATTTCTCAGGTGGGTGGAAGGATTGTTCACATTATGCCAACTCTCTGGCATAAGAGATTGCTCGGGTCGGTAGAAGGATCGTTAACATTATGCCAAATCTGTTTAATAGGGGATTGCTCGGGTGGGTAGAAGGATCAATCCCATTATGCCAACTCTCTCGTGTAAGGGATTGCTCGGTTGGGTAGAAGGATTGTTCACATTATGGTAACTCTCTGGCATAAGGGATTGCTCGGGTGAGTGGAAAGATCGTTCACATTATGCCAACTCCCTGGCATAAGGGATTGCTTGGGTGGGTAGAAGGATTGTTCACATTACGCCAACTCCATGGCATAACGGATTTTGCTCAATGGGGAGAAGAATCATTCACATTATGCCAACTACCTGGCATAAGGGATTGCTCTAGTGGGCAAAAGGATTGTTCACATTAGGCCAACTCCTTGGCATACGGGGTTGCTTGGGTGGGTAAGAGGAGGATCGTTCCCATTATGGCAACTCTCTGGCATAAGGGATTGCTCGGGTGGGTAGACGGATCATTCTCGTTATGCCAACTCTCTGGCATAAGGGATTGCTCAGATTGGTAGAAGGTCCAATCCCATTATGCCAACTCTCTCGCATAAGGGATTGCTCGGGTGGGTAGAAGGATTGTTCACATTATGGCAATTCTCTGGCATAAGGGATTGCTCTTTTGGGTGGAAAGATTGTTCACATTATGCCAACTACTCTCTGGCATAAGGGATTGCTCAGGTGGTTGGAAGGATTGTTCACATTATGCCAACTCCCTGGCATACGGGATTGCTTGGGTGGGAAGAAGGATCATTCACATTACGCCAACTCTCTGGCATAAGGGATTGCTCAGGTGTGTAGAAGGATCATTCACATTACGCCATCTCCCTGGCATATGGGATTGCTAAAGTGGGTAGAAGGATCAATCCCATTATGCCAACTCTCTCGCATAAGGGATTGCTCGGGTGGGTAGAAGGATTGTTCACATTATGGCAACTCTCTGGCATAAGGGATTGCTCGGGTGGGTGGAAAGATCGTTCACATTATGCCAACTCCCTGGCATACGGGATTATTTGGGTGGGTAGAAGGATCAATCACATTACGCCAACTCTCTGGCATAAGGGTTTGCTCAGGTGGGTAGAAGGATCATTCACATCACGCAAACTCCCTGGCATATGGGATTGTTCGTGTGGGTAGAAGGATCAATACCATTATGCCAACTTTCTCGCATAAGGGATTGTTCGTGTGGGTAGAAGGATCAATCCCATTATGCCAACTCTGTGGCATAAGGGATTGCTCGGGTGGGTAGAAGGATCAATCCCATTATGCCAACTCTCTGGCATAAGGGATTGCTCAGGTGGGTAGAAGGATCATTCACATCACGCAAACTCCCTGGCATATGGGATTGTTCGTGTGGGTAAAAGGATCAATACCATTATGCTAACTTTCTCGCATAAGGGATTGCTCGGGTGGGTAGAAGGATTGTTCACATTATGGCAACTTTCTGGCATAAGGGATTGCTCGGGTGGGTGGAAAGATCGTTAACATTATGCCAACTCTGTGGCATAAGGGATTGCTCGGGTGGGCAGAAGGATCAATCCCATTATGCCAACTCTCTGGCATAAGGGATTGCTCAGGTGGGTAGAAGGATCATTCACATCACGCAAACTCCCTGGCATAAGGGATTGCTCGGGTGGGTAGAAGGATTGTTCACATTATGGCAACTCTCTGGCATAAGGGATTGCTCGGGTGGGTGGAAGGATTGTTCAATTTATGTCAACTCTCTGCAATAAGAGATTGCTCTGGTGGGTAGAAGAATCATTAACATTATGCCAACTCCAACTCTGTGGCATAAGGGATTGCTCGGGTGGTTAGAAGGATCGTTCACATTATGCCATCT